>NC_045586.1:1490326-1644560 GCF_009819795.1 Aythya fuligula
CACACACAAACAAAAGTCTTAATTAGACATTGTTCCTAACAGGGATATTACACAAATTAATTAAACTCAAGCCAATAAACAGCCCTGCTCCATAATTCTGACAGCCCCAGAAATGAAGAGGAAATAACGAGGGCAGAGGCGCCGCCAGCTCCCGGCTCGCCCATGGGTGGGGGGGGACGGGGGCACCCTGGGACCCCCCCGTGGGGGCTGAGCATGGCGTGGGGGGGGAGCAGCGGCCGCACATCTGCAGCCCAGGCCTTTGTGCGAAGGGCAGCGAGGGGAGGAGGAGGAGGAGGAGGAGGAGGAGGAGGGGGCTGGGGTGCGAAGGCTGCCCCGCTCTGCTGAGCCAAAATGCACAGAGCCCGGCATGGGTGCACTCGGGGAGGGTGCACGTGGCTGCACGTGCAAGGACACACACACACGTGCATGCACACACCCGTGCACACACACACACACCCGTGCACGCATGCACACACACGGGTGTGCACAAGAACATGGCCTGTGCTTGTGCTCGCAGCTGCTGTGCATGCACATCGCTGGGCTGTGCACACCCGTGCAAGTGGTAAAGTTGGTGCACGCACGTGCACGCTGCTGGGCAAGCATAGGGACGTGCACACACGCATGTGCACACACGCATGTGCATGCACTCCTGTGCAAGCAAGCATCTGGTGCATGCACACACACGTGCACGTAGTCCCGTGCAAGCATCTGGTGCATGCACTCATGCACACACACACACGTGCACGCACACTCTCCTGTGCAAGCATCTGGTGCATGCACGCTTGTACACGTGCACATGTTCCTGTGCATGCACTTGCACACCCGTGCACACTCCCGTGCATGCACAGCGCCGTTGCACACTCGCTCCTTCCCGCTCATGAAGCCGCTGCACCCCACTGCGGCCCCTCGCTCCGTGCCCGCCGGCCGTGCCCGGCCCCCCGTGCCCCCCAGGCGCGCCGAGCCTTTGTCTTTCTGCCTGGCTGCCCCCTTTCAAGGGGCCGAGGGCCCTGAAAGGCGCCGAGGTTCTCACACAAACGCCGGCCGCCGGCCGCTGCCTCCGGGCAGGGCAGGTGGGGGGGAGATGGAGACCCCGGCCCCAAGGTGCTGGAGGGGGCTCGGGGCTCCTGGGGGCACTGGGGTCCCGCAGGTGTGATTGCTTTGGGGGGGTCAGGGGGACTGTGGGGACCCCTAAAGCAGGGTCCTGCCAGGATCAGCCCTCGGAGCACCATGGGACAGCGCCTTGGGGTCGGCCCTGAGTGCTGTGGGGCAGCAGAGGGGTCCCCAGAGGGGGCCTGGGGGGTTCCAGTGGGGAATCTGCGGGGGCAGCAACGGGATTTTTGTGGGACAGCAAGAGAGTTCCCGTGGGGCAGCAGCGGGGTTAAGGCGGGGGGGCAATGGGGTTCCAATGGGATAGCTGTGGGCTTCCCACGGGGAAATGAATGGGGTTCGTATGGGGGAAAAGTGGGGCTCCAGGGGCTCCCCACAGGGCAGCAAGAAGCCCCCAAACCCCCCACCCCAGCCCCCTGGTGCACGCAGCTGAAGGGGCAGCGGGGTGGCCCCATGGGGACGCTGGCCCCGTGCCCCCCCCCCCAGCCCAGCTCGTTTGCCATACGGCAATAAAGCACTTCATTTATTCGCTTCTCTATTTTCTCCCTCTCCCTGCCCAACGCTGGTTTATATTTTATTGGCATCTTTGCTGCGCTGAAAGTAATGTAATTACGAGGGGAATTTATATGTTGTTTCGTAAGTCGGGAGTTCATTTTTTTTGTATTATTATTATTAGGTGGGGAATATTTAAGGCTCCTCAGGAACGAAAAATAGAACCCAATTCCACCGCGTCATCTCCCCCGGTATTTATGCCTCTTCCCAACGAGGTTTCAATTGAAAATCGCTCCGTATGTTCCCAGCGCCGCGTTATTTTCTCCCCGTGGCTCATCACGAGCCGGTGCCTCCTCTCCTCTTCGTCCCTCCGGGTCCTTTGCCATCGCTCGTGGCATTTTGGGGCTGTCACAGCCGTCCCCAAATCCTTGCCGTGCGCATCCCGCTATCGAGGCGCTTTCCCCGTGCCTCAGTTTCCCCAAAAAAGCTGCCTTGCAGGGGGGGGGCAGCAGGGTGTTGGGGCCGTGTGTGTGTCCCCCCCCCCCAGGCTCTCCTCCTGCCGTCCCCAGCAGCGCAGGCGTCCCCGCCGCGGTGACACTGATGGGCTGTGACACGGCGGGAGGTGCTGGCCGCCCGCGCGGCGGCGCGGCGCCCGTCTCCTGCCCGGGAGGTAATCGAGGTGGAATATTTGATCGGCCGGGAAATGAGCTGCTAAATTTGTTGTGAGATTGGTGTCACAAGCAATCGCGGCGGCGCTCCTCGGCCGGCGGGGGGGGGACGGCAGCGGCGGGGAGCGAGGGGACCCCGCGGGCTGGGGACACCAAGTTGGGGGGGGGGCGCTGGCGGAGCCGGTGGCGCTCCAGCTGCTTCGGTGGCACGGGGGGCACGGAGATGTCCCCGCTGCAGATGTCCCCGATGTGGAGATGTCCCCGCTGCGGAGATGTCCCCGCTGCAGATGTCCCCGATGCGGAGACGGCCCCGATGCGCACCCCACGTGCCGCTGCCCCCCGGGGACGCCGCGCCTGGTGGCACGGCCAAGGTCACCGTGGCCAGGGCGCGGGGAGGACGGCGGGGACCCGGCGTGCCCGAAGGCGGCGGGGAGGAGGGGAACCGATCTCCTCTTCATTTGTTTTTATAATTCTGCCTTTTAAAAAATGAAAATAACTGGAGCATCCCTTCCCCGGAGAGCTTTGCTACCACCAGCTTCGGCAGCGGGAAGCGGAGCAGAGGGGTGGGGAGGGGGGAGAGGCAACGGAGAGGCCCCCGCCAGCCCCGTGCCAGCCCCGCGGGGACACTGGGGACACCCCGGGGCCACTCCCCGAGATGGCGGCGAGGGGCAGGGCTGGATGCGGCCCCGGCCCCGCCGTCGGCCGCCCTGGTGCCTCCCAGCCTGGCGCTGGGCGCGTGCCAGCGATGCGCTGGCGTCATATGATGGTGGTGAAATACTTTCCGTTCCTGCTGGGACGGGAGGGCCGGGAGCGGAGCCGGGGTCCTGGCTCTGGAGGCAGCCACTGGGGGGGGAAAACGGGGACAAGGGACAGGGATGGGAATGGGGACAGGGATGGGAATGGGGACAAGGACAGGGATGGGGACGGGAACATTGATGGGGACAGGGACAGGGATGGGGATGCTGGCGTAGGGGGTGCAGGGGCTGCTGCGGGATTCAATTACCGAGGAATTAAAGGATGGTAATATTCAATTAATGTCAATCGGAGCGGGATTAGAGGCAGGAGATGTTGTCGGATGGGTGGGACGCAGATTGGATGGGGTTGAGCTTGGGGCTGAGAAAGGAGCGGGGCGCACAGGTTGGGGCTTTGGCCCCAAATGGTGCAGTTGGCATTGGGATGGGCACCCCAGCATCCTCACTCCGTACCCCAACATCGTCCTGCCGTACCCCAGCGTCCTGGCACCGCGTTCCCATCAGCGTTCCCGTCCCCGCTGCCCACCCCTCTGGCCACGGTAGCGTTAAAAAAGCGAAGGGGAAGGAGAAGAAAATAGAAGAGGGCATTGAGTGACTTCAAACAAGGAGCGGAAGCGGCTCCTCCTGCCAAGATGCTTTCAGAGCGCGCGGCTCGCGCTGTTCCCGGGCAGCGCTGTCTTGCTGGGGTAATCGCAGCGAAGCAGCCTCATAAATTGTTGATGGCAACGGGGACCCTCTCTAGCAAATATCAATTTGCTGGCTGCGAGCTGCGGGCGAGCGTGCTGCCGGGCTGGGCTGCCACCCGGGTCCCCGTCCCGCTGCTGTCACCCACCCGTGTGGCACGGGGACACGGGGACGCTGCGGGAGCAGGTTGGGGGCATCCCCAGCCGCAGGGTTCCTCTGCCCCAAGCCTCATCCCAGCTCCCGTCCCTGCTCCCCGTGGTCCTGGGGTGGGTTCGGGGCTGTGGCTGCCACCCTGGGTTGGGGACACACGCGTGGGGCTCCGTCCTTGAGGCCACCACCGCCACCAGCCACCCGCGTCCCTGCCCCGAGCCGCGGCTGGCTTGAGCAGAAAGCCCCAAATTGCCGGAGCCTAAAATAGCTGCTGCTCCTCGGCAGATGGGGCGGGAGGACGGCGAAGTGCCAGGCTCGATCACGTCTCCGCTCCGCCGCGTCCCCCGCCAGCCGCGGCACCCGCCCGCTGCACGGGCACGATGGCACCCGCGGGCTGTGCATGTCCCCCCCCCCCATCTCCCGATTTTGGGGACACGGTGACACCGGCGACAGCCCCGTGCCTCGGTTTCCCCACGCTGGCGGTGCCCGAGGTCCATGCGTGGCACCGGCCGGGGGATTTTTGGGGCCGGCCGCAACGCTTGCGCTTTTTTCCATCCCATTGCCTCGTGCTGGGTGACAAGTGGCTCGGGGCGCCGGCACCGGGGCGGTGACAGCGCGGTGACAGCGTGGGGGCAGAGGGGACGCAGGCGGCAGAGTGGATGCAGCCAGCAGCGTGTCCAGGGGATGAGGACAGAGCAATGGGGACAGGGACGGGGACAGGGCAATGGGGACAGGGATGGGGACAGCGATGTCCCCGGCTGCAGCAGCCACCCGCGGCCCCGTCCTCCCTCCCGTCTCTCCCTTTCCGCTCTGCCGGGCAGGGCCACAAGGAAGCCAAATCCTCTTTTCTCTCCCACAGAATAAAACCAGTGGAGGGTGGGATTTTTTTTTTATATTTTTTTTTTCCCTCCCTGTGTATTTTTATATTTTTTTTTCCCCCCAATATAAATAGAAGCGAACAACTCGGGAAGAGGAAAGGGGAAAGGCTTAAATTTAAAAGCGGTGAGAAGAGGAAGGGGAGGAGGGAAGAGAGATAAAATAATAAAAAAAAAATAAAAAAAAAAACTCGAGCGCGGAGAGATTTAGCTCCATCTGAAAGCTGTCAGCGCGAATAAAAAGCTTTTCTTTGAACCCTGAGTTTAATAGCGAGAGGAGAGAGAGGGAGATTGGAGCACCAGCCCCAGGGCTTAATCAGACCTTCATTTGATAAATAGAGGGAGACAGGGCCGGGCGTGTGGCTGGGTCCCCGCCGGGTCCCTCCGCGGGAGCCCCCCGCGTGCCCGGGCACCCACGGGTGGGCACAGGCTGGGTGCGCACCCCCGGCACCCCGCGGCCGTGCCCCGGGGCCTCGCCGGGGATCTGTGGGATCTGTGGGCTCCTTGGCACAACGTCAAGGACCCGCCGCGGCGAGGGACGCGCGGTGCTCGCTGTGCCGGGGCCGAGCCCCCCCCCCCGCATCGCCCTGCGCCAGACTAAACAGCGGCGGGGACGGGATGGGACTGGGACGGGACTGGGATGGGACTGGGATGGGGATGGGGATGGATATGGGGACAGGGATATGGATGGGGACGGACAGGACGGTGCCTGCAGCAGGGTGGGGGGCACCCGTGCGCCCCTCTTTGGCATCCTGCGGGTGCCACCGGGTGCTCTGTGTCACCCCGTGGTGGCCCTGTGCTGTCCGTGGGTCCCCGCTGTCTGTCTGGCTGGTGGCCGCAGCCCCCCCCCACCCCGCGCTGCCTCCCCCCCTTCCCCAGCTCTGATCTTCCCCCACGCCCACCTCTCTCCAGGCACCTTCCTCTTTGATCTCCGCGCTGCTTTTTTATTCCCCCCCCCAGCTCCATCCCTCCCCCCGCCTCTCCCATTCTCTCCTTTCCCTTTATCTCCCTCCCTCCCCCTGTCCCTGCTCCCGCTCCTCTCCCAAAACGCTGCCACGGGGGGGGGCCACGGGGCAGGGACATCTGAGTGTTCCCAGCCACCCCCTCCATGCCCAGGGCCCCGTAGCCGGCTGGGGGCACCCCGGGGTGGGGGTTTGGGATGCCCACGCGGGTGAGATGTGACCGGGGGACACCGGCAGTGACCGTCCCCGAGTCACCGCGGGTCCCGGTGGGCTCTGCGAGGGGCTGGCTGCAGGGCTGGGTGCCCCTTCCTCAGCACCCTGGGGTGCCCCTTCCTCAGCACCCTGGGGTGCCCAGTCCATGGGTCCTGGGGTACCAGGAACTGGGGTGCCCACATCCTGGGGATTTGGGGATGCCCGAAGCCACGTGCGGGCTGGGGGGGGGTCTCTCCAGGTGCCTGGGGGCGAAGCTTTGGGGTTGGTTCCTGGTGCTGGGGCACAGCCAGGGGGTGCTGGGGGCTCCCCGGCAGCGGTGGGGGGATTTGGGGAGCTGCCGGGGGCTTTGGCTGCAGGATCAAAGGCAGAGGGGGCTCAGAGCACCCGGCTCTTGGGGACAGAGCACACCCAGGGGACACAGAGCGCACGGTGCTGTGCCATGGAGGGCCGTGCCGTGCCGTGCCAAACTGTGCCATGCTGTGCTGAACTGTGCCGTGTTGTTCTGTGCCATAACGTGCCGTGCCGTGCCGAATTGTGCCGTGCCAAACTGTGCCGTGCCGTGCCGAGCCGTGCCGAGCTGTGCTGAGCCGTGCCAGGCCTCGCCGGGCCACGCAGGCGGAGGCAGAGCTGGGGACTTAGCGGCGGCTTCGTTATCTGCAGCTCGCTCATCCCCAGAAGGGATTTCTGCCTCCCCCTCTCCCGCTCCACAGCGGAAATCATTTGAATATTTTAGCAAGAGGCTTTCAAAGCGGGGGGGGGGGGAGGCGAGCACAGGGGAGAGAGAGGCAGCTCCCCTCTGCCACCCCAGGGGGGCCCGAAACGCCCCTCACCCCACTGTCCCCATGCTCCCCAAGCGGGTTGGGACCCCGGTGTGCCCAGTTCCCCCTTTTTGCCCCCCCGCACACGCATGTGACACCCCCACACGCATGTGACACGCACCCCGCGCTCCCCCCGCTGCCCTCCCGGTCGATGCCCGCTCGCCGCGTGACGGCCGCGGCACCACGGGGACACGGCCTGGGGGGCTGGGGACGGCGCTGGGGACCCCGGTGCTGGCAGTGCCGGCACAGCCCAGTGCCACCAGTATGACGGAGCACTGGGCGCTGTGGTGCGGGGCGCCCTGGGCCGTCACCGATCCCCGTCCCACGTCCCCAGCGGCGCAGACGCGGTTCGTGGAGGAGCCGGAGGATCAGACCGTGGTGGCCGGCCAGAGGATCGTCCTCTCCTGCGTGGTGCTCAACTACTCCGGGATCGTGCAATGGACCAAAGACGGGCTGGCCCTGGGGATGGGGCAGGGCCTCAAAGGTACCCGGGGGGGGCTCAGGGGGTGTCACCACATGGTGACACCATGGGCGTTATGGCTTCTGCGGTGCCGCAGCCCCCATTTCCCAGCTCCGTGTGCCGGAGCGGGGCCACGTGTGCCGTAGTGAAGCTCTGGCAGGGACGGGGCGCTGCTCTCTGCTCCTTGCTGCACGCACCAGGGGCCCTGCGTGGACCGGGGATCCTGCATGCATTGGGGTCCTGGCGTGTGTTGGGGTCGTGCATGCACTGGGGTCCTTGCACACGTTGGGGTCCCTGCACGCCCAGGGATCCCTGCACGCACTGGGTTCCTTGCATACATTGGGGTCCCTGCACACACTGGGGTCCCTGCACCCATTGGGGTCCCTGCATGTACTGGAGTCCCTGCATGTATTGGGGTCCCTGCACACCCTGGGTCCCTGCACACTTTGGGGTCCTGCCCGCACCGCAGTCTTTGCCTGCGCCCATGTCCCTGCACACCCTGAGGACCCCCCCGTGCCCCGGGGATGCCGCGCGTGCCTCACACAGCCAGAGCTGGCACCAGGTGGCGACCAAACCCCAAGCCCCGGCGAACCGGGCTCAGAAATTTGGGGGCACGGGGAGCACCCAGGGGGTCCCGTCCCCTCGGCGCTCACCCCGCGCCGTGTCCCCGCAGCCTGGCCGCGTTACCGCATCGTGGGCACGGCCGACTCGGGCCAGTACAACCTGGAGATCAGCGACGCCGAGCTCTCCGACGACGCCGTCTACGAGTGCCAGGCGACCGAGGCCGCGCTGCGCTCGCGCCGGGCCAAGCTCACCGTGCTCAGTAAGGAGCCCGGCTCCCCCCCAGTTATCCCCGGGTCCCCCCCAAACCCCTCCCGGACCCCCCGAGCCAGCCCAGGCAGGCGCAGGGAAGGGGCTGCCGGTGCCTACGCCGCCGCCTCCCCCTTGCCTTGCCTCCAGCAGCCCGGCTGTGCCATTATCTTTAATGCCTTAATCTATATTCACGCCGTGGCTGAGTTACGGGACCTACGAGTGCAGTAACTTTGATTTCCCCGACTTTTGTGTCTTGTAAAAAAAAAAAAAAAAAAAAAAAAGGAAAAAAAAAAAAAAGATGCTGCCGGAGCCGCAGCGGAAATGTTGCATGAACGGGGTTTTGGGGCGGATTTCTTGCTTTTCTTAATTTATTTTTTTTTTTCCTCTCTTTCTCCTTCTTCCCCTGGCGTTGAAATTCCCATTAGAAAGGCAGGAGATAAAAGGCGCGCGGGTGGGAGCTGTGGCTGGGGGCACCGAGCTGTGCCCAGGGGGGTCCCCCCCAACTCCTGCTGAGCTCAGGGGGTCCCCCTGTGTCCCCTCCCCCAGTGTGGGGCTCACATAGGGCAGAGGGCTCCTAGGATGGGGGGTCCCCATCAGCCATTCCTCCTGCACCCAGCCAGCACCCGGGGGTGTTTGCAAGCAGCCCAGCCCCTCCCTCAGCACAGCACGACCCCCCCCAAACTCCCTGGTTCCCTTCTCCCCAAGAGCCCAGCCCTAATAAATCAGTTTCAAATCAAGGTTTTAGCTCCTCAGCTTGGCGTTTGTGGAGGGCCCCCGGTGTCCCCAGTGTGTCCCCAGTGTCCCCAGTGTGTCCCCAGCGTCTCCAGTGTGTCCCCGGTGTCCCCAGTGTGTCCCCGGTGTCCCCAGTTCGCCCCCTGTCCCCTCTGCAGTCCCCCCCGAGGACCCCACCATCGACGGAGCCCCCGAGATCCTGCTGCGCGCGGGGACGCCCTACAACCTGACGTGCCGGGCGCGCAGCGCCAAGCCCGCCGCCACCATCGTCTGGTACCGGGACGGGCTCCAGCAGGACGGAGCCATCACCACCACGGTACCGGCCGTGTCCCCACCCCATTCAGCCCCCCCTTGGCCCCTCCGTGGCCCCGTGAGGCGCCGGAGCTGACCGCGAGCCCTGTCCCAATCTCCCTGGCAGGAGGTGCTGGCTGACGGCAAGCGGGAGACGACGACCAGCCAGCTGGCCATCAACCCCACCGACCTGGACATCGGCAGGGTTTTCTCCTGCCGCAGCACCAACGAAGCCATCCCGGCGGGGAAGGAAACCTTCGTCAAGCTCAACGTGCACCGTGAGTCCTCAGCAGGGGCGGAGGGGATGGAGGGGACGGAGGGGACGGTGCCGCGGCACGTGGGTGTCACCGGCGCAGAGCGAGGAGCTTTCAGGGTGCTGGGTGTTGTGGGGTGCTGGGGGGCTCCCAGCCCCGTGGTTTGGGGGCCCCCAAATGGTGTCTGGGTGGGTGGGGGCCGAGGTTGCACCCGCTGGGTTCACCGGAGCCGGGCTGCGCCGGCGTCAGGCGGGGGCCAGCTGGGGACGGCGCGGTGAACACCGACCTCCAGTGGCTGCTGCGGGAAGGCTCGGCCCCGCCGGGTCCACGGCCACGGTGGGCACCCAAAGATATTGGGGATGGAGGGTGCCTGCTTCTGGAAGGGATGGGGGGCACCCAAATCCATCAGGGATGCTGGATGCCCACATCTAGAAGGGATGGGGGGCACCCAAATTGATCAGGGATGGTGGTTGCCTGATTCTGGAAGGGATGAGGGGCACCCAAAGCAGTCAAGGATGGTGGACACCCATAGCTTGAAGGGATGGGGGGCACCCAAAGTGGTCAGGGACAGTGGGCACCCACTTCTGGAAGGGATGCCAGGCACCCAGATGGATCAGGGATGCTGGGCACCCCAAAAGACCATCGCAGTTTCGGGGCTCTCCCCCCGTGCCGTGCCGTGCCCAGCGCACGGGGCCGGCTTTGCTGCGCCGGGCCGGGGGCTTCTCCCCTCGCCCCCTTCTCTCTCTCTGCCACGCTGAGCCCGCCCCAGCGGCCGCGACGGCTCCGTCCGCCTTCCCGCAGATCCCCCGACTGTCACCCTGTCCATCCAGCCCCAGACGGTGCAGGAGGGCGAGCGGGTCGTCTTCACCTGCATGGCCACCGCCAACCCCGAGATCAAAGGCTACAGGTGAGGAGGACCCGCGGACCCTTTTGGGGGGGGCTCCCCCCGACCTCCGGGCTCGATCCTCGGGGCCGGGGGGTGCTGAAGCTGGGGTCTTCGCTCCTTCCAGGTGGGCCAAAGGGGGGGTGATCATCGAGGAGGCCAAGGAGAACAAGTACGACACGCAGGTGGACTACACCTTCTTCACGGAGCCCGTGTCCTGCGAGGTGCACAACGACATCGGCAGCACCAACGTCAGCACGCTGGTGGACGTGCACTGTGAGTGGGGCAGCCCCCCCCAAAACACCCCCAACACCCCCGAGACCTCCCCCCCACACCCCAGGGCTGCCTCCCACCCCCCTCCCCAACCCTCCCCTCTCCCCGCCAGTCGCCCCTCGCATCATGGTGGCCCCCAAGCCCACCGTCACCGACATCGGCTCCGACGTGACGCTGACCTGCATGTGGTCCGGCAACCCCCCGCTGACCCTCACCTGGACCAAGAAGGAATCCAACATGGTACTGAGCCGGGGGGGCTCAAGAAGGGGCTGTGCCCACCCCCACCAGCCCTTCTGAGCCCCCCCCTCGCCCCCACCCAAGGTGCTGAGCAACAGCAACCAGCTGTACCTGAAGTCGGTGACGCAGGCGGACGCGGGGCAGTACATCTGCAAAGCCATCGTGCCCCGCATCGGCGTGGGCGAGCGCGAGGTCACGCTCTACGTCAACGGTGAGCGGAGAGAGGGGGGTGGTGGGACCCCCACCCCGGTGCCGTTGGGTTTCGGTGACCCTCCCCCCACTTCGTGTCCCTCCCGCAGGGCCCCCCATCATCTCCAGCGAGGTGGTGCAGTACGCGGCGCGCGGCGACCGCGGCAAGGTGGAGTGCTTCATCGGCAGCACGCCGCCGCCGGACCGCATCGTGAGTGAACCAGGGGGCCCCGTCCCCATCCCTGTCCCCATCCCCGTCCCCATCCCCTGGGGGGGCACGGAGAGGCGCTGACGCAGCCCCCCTCTGCCAGGCCTGGGCTTGGAAGGAGAACGTTTTGGAGGCAGGGACGCTGGAGCGCTACACGGTGGAGAGGACCAACACGGGCAGCGGGGTCCTGTCCACCCTCACCATCAACAACGTGATGGAGGCCGACTTCCAGACCCACTACAACTGCACCGCCTGGAACAGCTTCGGGCCGGGCACCGCCATCATCCAGCTGGAGGAGAAAGGTACCGGGGGCACGGCGCCGCGGCCACCGCCGCCGAGCCGCCCGGCCCCGGCTCACGTCCCCGCGTCCTCTCGTCCCCCTGCAGAGGTCCTGCCCGTGGGCATCATCGCCGGGGCCACCATCGGGGCCAGCATCCTCGTCATCAGCTTCCTCGTGGCGCTCGCCTGCTTCCTCTACCGGCGTCGGAAAGGAAGTGAGTGGGGGACGGGGACGCCACGGATGGGGACAGGGACAACATGGATGGGGATGGGGAAACCAGGATGGGGACAGGGAAACTGGGATGGGGATGGGGACGCCGTGGATGGGGATGGGGACACCACAGATGGGGACGGGGACACCATGGATGGGAACGGGGACACCACGGATGGGGACAGGGACACCACGGATGGGGATGGGGAAGCCGTGGATGGTGACAGGGACACTGTGGATGGGGACGGGAACACCACGGATGGGGATGGGGAAACTGGGATGGGGATGGGGACACCGTGGATGGGGATGGGGACACCACAGATGGGGATTGGGACACCACAGATGGGGATTGGGACACTGTGGATGGGGACAGGGAAACCAGGATGGGGTTAGGGTGCCGTGGATGGGGACGGGGACACCACAATGGGGACAGGGACACCACGGATGGGGACAGGGCGGGGGGACTGGCCAGGCTGTGCCCCCTCCGTGCCACCTCCGTCCCCGCGCGTCCCCAGGTCGCAAGGACGTCACCCTGCGCAAGCTGGACATCAAGGTGGAGACGGTGAACAGGGAGCCGCTGACGCTGCACGCGGACCGGGAGGAGGACACGGCCAGCGTCTCCACCGCCACCCGCGTCATGAAGGCCATCTACTCGGTAGGGGATGGCCCACAGTGGGGCCACGCTGCGGCCAGGGCTGCCGGACCGTGTGGGGTGGGAGCGGGGAGGGAATGAGGCCGTCTGTCCCCCTGCAGTCCTTCAAGGATGACGTGGACTTGAAGCAGGACCTGCGCTGTGACACCATCGACACCCGCGAGGAGTACGAGCTGAAGGTCTGGTCCTGGGGGTGGGGATGGGGTGGGGTGGGATGGGATTGGATTGGGATTGGGATTCGGATTGGGATTGGGATGGAGATGGGGATGGGATGGGATGGGATGGGATTGGGATTGGATTGGGATTGGGATGGAGATGGAGATGGAGATGGGATGGGATGGGATGGGATGGGATGGGATGGGATGGGGTGGGATTGGATTGGGATTGGGATTGGGATTGGGATTGGGATGGAGATGGAGATGGGATTGGATGGGATGGGGATAGAGGATGGGATGGGATGGGATGGGATGGGATGGGATGGGATGGGATGGGATGGGATGGGATGGGATGGGATGGGGTGAGAATAGGGTGGGGACAGGGGATGGGGAAAGATTGGGGATGGGATTGGGATGGGGATAGGGATGGGGATGAGGTGGGGATGGCAATGGGGATTGGATGGGATGGGATGGGATGGAATGGAGTTGGGATGGAATGGGATGGCAGAAGGTTTTGAGGGGATGGCTGGCACGGGATGAGGATGCAGATGAGGATGAGGATGGCCTGGAGACGGGGATAGGGACAAGCACAAGAAAGGGGACAGGAACAGGGGCATGAAAAAAGAGCAGCTCGGAGGCGAGAAGGGACCAGATCCTCGCCCACCCCACCCCACCCACGCTCCCCTCCCACCTTCTTACCCCTCCCCATCCCCGCAGGACCCCACCAACGGCTACTACAACGTCCGTGCCCACGAGGACCGCCCGGCCTCCCGCACCGTCCTCTACGCCGACTACCGCACGCCGGGGCCGGGGCGCTACGAGGCGAGGCCCCCCTCCCGCCTGTCCCACTCCAGCGGCTACGCGCAGCTCAACACCTACAGCCGCGGCGGCCCCGCGTCCGAATACAGCGCCGAGGCGGCCGCGGGCACCGGGGCCCCCCCGGGGACGGCGGGGGGCGAGACGGCCAGCCAGCTCTCCTACGAGAACTACGGGGGTCACGGCGCCTTCCCGGCCGGCGGCGGCGGCTACGGTGGCTACCGGTTGGGCTACGGGCAGCCCCCCAGCTTGGAGCGGGCGCCCTACGACGCCTACGACCCCATGGGCAAGTACGCCAGCGCCACCCGCTTCTCCTACACCTCCCAGCACTCGGACTACGGGCAGCGCTTCCAGCAGCGGATGCAGACGCACGTCTAGGGGTTGTGGGGGGTGGGGGGGGGGGCGGCGGGGAACCCGGCGACTGTCCCCTGATATTCAGGGGTTCATCCTGACCCCCCCCACCCACCCACCCCTCGCCCCGCTTCTCCGTGCGCCGGGTCCCTTCTCTTCGAGCTTCCACTCCCCGCTGGGATAGCGGTTGTCTTCGCGGTACCTTCCCAAAGGGGCGCGGGGCGGCCTCCCCCTGGCCCCGTGCCCCCCATCCCGGCCCCTTTTCCCCCTTTCTGGCTCCGCTGGGAAGTGGGGGGGAGCCCGGAGCCTTCCCCGATGGGGGCTCAGCCCCGCACACCCCGGCCAGCGCCGCCCGTCCCGTGGCACACGTGCGGACGTAGGCGCTGCGTTTGGCTTCTTTTCTCCCCAAAATGCCCCGGCCCAGCCTGTTCCCGTTCCCTGTGCCTTGACTTTCGGGGTTGGCCCACGCTCGGGGCCGGCTCCCTCCCGTCCTTCCGTCCGTCCGTCTGTCCCACAAAGCCCCCGCTCCCACCCTGCCCCGAGCCGGTGAGCAGGGGGCACCCCGCTCACCCTGGGGGGTCCCGGTACGGCGAGACCCCAAAAACGCCCCCAAATCAAGGGGACAGGGGGCCCTCAGTGAATGTATTACAGGGATATGGGATAGGAGCAGCTGCTGGGTGAAGGATTTCGGTCCCCAGATGGGCACCGGGACCCCAAAATAAGGGGAACCCCAGAACAAGCAGGACCCCAAAACATGCAGGACCCCAAAACATGCAGGACCCCAATTCCCTCGGGAGCAGGGAGCCGGGCTCTGGCTGGGGCACGAGGGATTTCGGGGGCACTTTGTGAGCTCGATGCTGGGGAGGTTTAGGGGAGGTTTTGGCTTCCCAGCTGCATCCTACCCAGCCCAGCTCTCGGTACCGGCACCCTACAGACTCGGGGGGGTAGGGGGTCCCCGCGGACCCTTGGGATTAGGTACGAAGCACCCTCCCCCTGCCTGCCCGGCTCTGTCCTGGGGATCGGGGCGAGCTCGGTGGCCCCCATCCTGCAGAGCCTCCTCCTCCTCTTCCTCCTCTTCCTCCTCGCTGCGGAGCCGGCCCCGCGGCAAGCAGGTACGATTCGGCCGCAGGACGGTTCGGGAAGGAAGGGGCACGGCACGGGGAGGGGGGTCCCCAATATCCCAACCCCCTTTCCCCGTCCCCATCGGGTTAAACCTCGACCCCAAAGGTACTGTCAGGACGGTGCTGAGCCCCCCCCCCGACCCCCGGCCGGCCGTTTCTTGCGATGGTGCCTGACTTAACCCCGGCTGTCGCCCCCAGATGCTGCACTCCCACCGTCTATAGCAATAGCGTCCCGCCGGCCCCGAAGCCAAGCTGAAGCTTTAAACTCAACTCCCTGGGGCAGGGGAGCGGGATCGGGGCCCCCCCGGCCCCAAAGGGAGCCCCGGGCCAGGTGGCAGCACCCCAGGGCGCGGGGGCGAGCGGGTCCCCTCCTAGCACAGGCTGTTTTAGACCCCCCCCCCCCCTTCCTTTCCCCTAGAGACACGTATCTGTGACCCCTGCCCCCCCCAAGCCACCGTTTTTTTATTTGTCCTTTTCCTTTTTTTTAAATATTATGTACTATATTTTTAGTCTTAAACACGATATATTATATATATTTAATTTTTTTATATATATATTATAAATATAAATGTTAAAAAAAAAAAAAAAAGAAAGGGCTGCGGTTTGCCTTTGTAGCATCTCGGGGGGGGGGTCTTTGCCAGCGGGGCTGGGGGGAACGTGGGACCAGGGGGGATGATGGAAGGGGGGGTCCCCAGCCACAGCACCCCCCGCGCTGCCTCCGTTGACCTATTTTTTATTTTTTTTGCCCAAGCTTTTCAGGAGGAGCCGCTGCCAAGAGGGGCAGCGGGGGGGGGGCGCTGGCAGCCCCTCCGCACCCAGCCCAGTTTTATTTCTCCCAGCCCCGGCTGCGCCAACGGGCTCGCTTAATGATTTTGTTTCCCTACGAACGCAGGCCTATTACTTTGCGCGCTTCCACGCCTGGTTTATTATGCATGAAGCAGGCAATTTGCCTGCTGCTCCCGGGACCCATCTTTAAAACAAAAAGGTGCTTTGTCATTCCTAATGGCTTTTGCTGGAGCGTGGAGCGTGCGCTGGGGCGGACGGATGGATGGAAGCATGGGGTGGATGCGTGGAGAGATGGATGCGAGGGGAGAGGCGTTAAACCCCTGCTCTGCCCTAACCCCTTTTTCTCTTGCCATGAGCGAGTTTCGCTGGCCCTAACCCAGGAGCGAGCCACGAATTCACACCTGGAGATTAGATCAGCTCCGAAATCCCAGCCCCGGAGCTGCTTCCACCTTGCTAAAGAGGCAGGCGCGTCTCCCCGGGAAGCACCAACCCTCCCCTCCTCGCCACCCAGCTCATTTATTCCGAGCTGGATTCTAATTTATGCCCCGGGATGGAGCGAGCTCGCCGCCTCCTCTCGGCTCCGCAGAAATCCCTCGCCTGCTCCTTCCTCCCTCGCCTCCCCGCAGACACGAGGCTGCAGCCTCCAGAAGAGCAGGGGAGGGCGTTGCGGGGCTGTTTTTTTTTTTTTTTTTCTTTTTTTTTCATTTTTTTATGGGTTCCTGCACGCCAGCCCTCGTGGATGTGTTGCACCGAGACGAGGGAACACCCCAAAAGTTGGGGGGCGCAGACGAAGCACTGCGGGTCTGGGATGAGAGAAATCGCCTTCGGTTTCACCAGGCTGTCCCTGTCCCCTCAAAGGTGGGGACAACGGAGGGACGGGGCACTGGGAAGCACCCAGGAGCCAACAGGCAGCTGCCTTTGGGTCCTGGGGTTTCCCCCAAACCTGGCTTTGGGTCCTGGGGTTTCCCCAAAACCCAGCCTGAGAGCACCAGGGAAGCAGCCCCCATCACCAGGAGCTCCTGACCGGGGCGGGCACAGCCCCAGCCTCGCTCCCAGCCATCTGACAGCCACGGCAGGTTAAAATTAAAAAAAAAAAAATGCAATAAGGGTCCCTCAAGAAAAGCCTAATTTGTCTCCCGGAGCCCCAGACCTGCTAATAACACGCTGGAAGCGGAGATACCGTTCCCGGCTCTTCCCTCGCCGGCTGTCGTGCTGGAATTTAATCTCAGCCCTCTGCTGCCCAGGTTGGTGATAAAAACAGAATTTGATTTCGTTCCTAATAAATCAGGGGCTCGTGGAGAGGAGGCAGCAGGAGGGCTGAGGGGGCCGGGGCTGAGCTGAGGGAGGGGGTTTGGGGCTGGGCAGGGTGCTACGGGGCAGCCCCATCCCCATTTATGCTCAGAAAGCTGCAAAGCACCGGGAATGTTTCCCCCCCCCCTCCCTGAGACACCCCCCCACGGCGTTATTATGGTGTTATCCAGGTTGGTGTTTGAGCCAAATCTTTCTATTTTTGCACCAAAAGCAGGGGCAGGGCCACCAGCAACAGAATATGAGGGAGGAGGCTCCTAAGGGCTCCAAAAGGCCCCAAAAGACCCCAAAAAGGCCCCAAAAGGCCCCTCGCCCTCACGGAGCCGCAGCATCCCGCCACCTCCACCACCCGCCGGCCAGGCGGGCACTAAGCCCCGCCCCTCCCCGCGGCTCCTTTTATAGGGGCGGAAGTCCCGCGAGATTTCAGCCTGAGCGAGAACTCGGGGAGGGGGTGTCTTCGCGCGCCCCGCTGCTGACGTCATCAGTAGGCGCTTGGCGGCGGTCGGGGAAGGGTCGAGGGGAGGAAAATGGCGGCCGCGGGCGGCGGCGCCTGGGACCGGGCCGGGTCCCCCGGGTTCCAGAGGCTCCGGGGGGTGCCGAGGGCCCCGTGTGGGGCCCTGGGGTGCGAGAGCCGAGGCCGGGGGGCTCTGAGGAGGCCGAGAGCTGCGGGAGGACGGCGGCGGGGGGGGGGGCAGCCGGGCCCCGGGCTCCCCCTTGCGTCCCGGGGCTGCCTCAGCGCTGCTGCTGGGAATTAACTGCTGGAGCTGCGAGTGAAAAAACCATAAAACACCCCCCGAAATGCCCCAATTTCTGCTGGTTCCGTGGCCCGGGAGAAAACCCCAGACCCAGAGGGGCTCCGACAGCCCCAAAGGGCGACAACAATGCAATTTTGGGACCCATCAGAGGGGAAAACATGAAATTCTTGGCACCCACAGGCACCATCCCCCTTGTCCCGGGGATGGGACAGGCAGCGGTGGCCTCGCTCTTATCCCCACAGCGGGTTCGAGCCACTTAGGGCCGGGCTGAGACGCACCCAGTGCCGTGGGTGTCCCCAAAATCACACCCGGTCCCTGTCCCGGCGGTGCCAGCGAGGGGCTGGGGTCCCCCAGGGACACGATCCTGGGCGCCTGGAGCTGCGCCGAGCCCCCCCCCTTGCCTCGTGCAGGCGCCGTCCCCACGCCTGCGGCCGCAGCAGGGATGAGGAGGGGGGGAAGTGGCTTCCCCCAGGCTCCGCCGCAGGTTTCCTGCGTGAGCCAAAGGCTTGCGGCCGGCCGGGAACTGGGGGGAACTGGGGGGAACTGGGGGGAACTGGGGGACCCCCCTCCTAGGCTGGGTGGGCACCCCAAGGGGGGGACCCTGCTGCGGGGCCATCGCCTCTCAGAGAGCCCAGGGGGGGTCTCGGGGGCTTCCTGGGGGTGAGGAATGGATTCAATCCCTCCCGGTGCTGGCGGCAGAAGTGCTCGCAGCTCGAGCTCACGCGGCTCCAGCTTCGTGCTTCCAGCTCGGAGGTTCAGCCTTTTTTCCCCCCCCTCTTCTCCCCGTGACACCCAGCGACTCCGTGCGGTCACGTTGAGCCGGGTTCTCGGGGAGTTGGGACTCTCCCGGCTGCTGGCAGGCACGCTCCTCGCCCCAGGCAGCCCTGGGCTGCGCTGCTCCTCCTCGCCCGCGCACGAGGACAAGGCTGGAGGGCTCAGGAGCTCAGGATGTGGCCCGGTGGTGCTGGAGGGTTTAGGGGGTTAGGGTTTAGGGGTTTGGGTTTTAGGGGTTCAGGTTTTAGGGGTTCAGGTTTTAGGGGTTGAGGGTTTAGGAATTCAGGGTTTAGGGGTTGAGGGTTTAGGGATTCAGGGTTTAGGGGTTCAGGTTTTAGGGGTTGAGGGTTTAGGGGTTTGGGGTTTAGGGGTTCAGGGTTTAGGGGTTTAGGGTTTAGGAATTCAGGTTTTAGGGGTTGAGGGTTTAGGGTTTAGAATTCAGGGTTTAGGGGTTCAGGTTTTAGGGGTTCAGGGTTTAGGGGTTGAGGGTTTAGGAATTCAGGGTTTAGGGGTTCCCTTTTTTAGGGGTTCAGGGTTTAGGGGTTTAGGGATTCAGGGTTTAGGGATTCAGGGTTTAGGGGTTCAGGTTTTAGGGGTTGAGGGTTTAGGGGTTGAGGGTTTAGGGATTCAGGGTTTAGGGGTTCAGGTTTTAGGGGTTCAGGGTTTAGGGGTTGAGGGTTTAGGAATTCAGGGTTTAGGGGTTCAGGTTTTAGGGGTTCAGGGTTTAGGGGTTCAGGGTCTAGGGGTTTAGGGTTTAGGGGTCCAGGGTTTAGGGGTTCAGGTTTTAGGGGTTCAGAGTGTAGGGGTTCAGGGTTTAGGGGCTTCTCCTGATGCTCGTGGGGTCTCATCCTGCCCATGCTCCTGGTCCCATGTCCCCATTCTTTGCGGCATCGGTCTCCTGGTCCTGGCACTGCTGCCAGGCAGCACGGGGACGTGCTGAGGGGCGATTTAGGGCCCCGTGCAGTGGCTCTCAGCCCATCCCCTCCACCCTGTACCCCAGCACCCAGAGCCAAATCCGAGCGGGGACACAGCGAGAGGCCGGACCCACGCGCGTGCCCACCTCAGATTGTGTCTCCGCTTTTTCTTTGGGGTGCTCCTTGGTGCCGTGGTCACCTCCCCGTGCATCCTACGGCGATCAGCCCCTGCCAGCCGCAGGGAGCAGCCCCTGGCAGCAGCTGCCACAAATTTGGGCTTCGTGGCCCCTCAGCTTGGGGTCTGGCACCTTCCCGGGGGTCCTGACCCCCACTGCCGGTCCCTGCAGGGTTCAGGCATTGCCCCCCTGCTCCCCAGGGGCTGATTTACCTTTTTTTTTTTCTTTTTAAGCCGACTGCACGTGGCGCTGAGGCTCTTTCCCTTTTTATCTTTTCCACCTTGGCTTGCCGGGGGGCTGAAATTCAAAATAATCTGCCCGTGGTGCCGATGGGATCCAATTCCTTCCCTGTGGGCACCCGACACGGGGCTGGGAGGGCTCGGGGGGGTCTCTCCCTTTTGCATCCCACCCCCCAGTGCTGATTTCTTCGCCCCACGGAGCTCAGCCCAGCGGGGTTTGGGATGTGCCTCCCCCCTTGCTGCTGTGCTGCCTCCCAGGGGAAAACAATTTGGGGACCGTGGGCAGGGATGCTCCGGATGCCACCACCCTCCTTAATCCGGGCACCGCTCCTCGAGCGGGGCTGAGCGAGGACACTGAGAGCCGGGGGGGGGGTCCCGGCCGTGCCCCCCAACCTTAGGCCGTGCGTGTCGCTCGTCCCTGCTCATTAACGGCGAGCTAATTAAGCGGCACGCGGTGCCCCCGCCGCGATGCGATGCTCGCCTTCCTGCGGGTAGCGGCGGGGAGAGGCGGCTTTGCTCCTCCCCGTCTCCAGCGCCGCTGACTCTGCCCACCCGAGAGCGGCACAGAGCAGGAATGGAGGGGGACTTGGCCACCAGCGGAGCCCGGCTGCCCGCGCTGCTGCTGGCGCTGCTCGGCCTCGTGCCAGGTGAGTGCCCGGGCACCGAGCCCTCGTCCCCGCACGGCCGGGGCCTCCCAGGGTGGGCAGCGCCACCGCCGGTGCCCCCCGGCTCTCCGCCGCCGAGCCTTCGGCCTCACGGGTCCACACGGCCACGCAGGCGCGCGTGATGCTCAAAGGAGAGGTTTTGTAAGCTGGGGGGGCTCCGGGCAGCCCCCCGCTGAAGCCCCCGGCGGGGGCAGCTCGCCCCACGGAGCCCCCCGGGGCTGCGCCCGAGAGCGCGGCGAGGCTCTTACGTAAAAGAGGAGCGAGGAATCCCCTTAAATCCCGGCGTGCTAAGCCAGACGTTGAATAATTCCCATAAAACCCTCGATTCCGACAGAAAGCATCTAATAGTCCGGGCGGATTAGCGGCGAGGTTTTATCTTCCTAAGGCTTAATTGGCTTCGGGAGCGCACGGCCGGCAGACGGGGGCTGCTGGCGCCGGCGCTCGGCGCGTGCTGCGGGCAAAACTGCAGCCAGCGGGCTGGAAAGGAGGCCGGCGGGGAGCCTCGGGGCTTGCCAGCCCCCCAAACTCGATCCAAATCCTTTGCTTCGGGGGCGAGGAGCCAGAACGGGATAAAGCTCAGGTGGAAATCACCTTCGGAGATCTTTGGGATCGGAGATGGGAGCTGCACGGAGCCGGACGCCCCGCACCGGGGAGCCTCGGGCACCTCGGGGCGCCCAGCTCTGCCCTCTTTGGGGCTGTTAATAGGGTAGGAGAGAGCAGCTCGGGATGTGGAGTGCTTGTGCTCGGCACCCACCCGCTTCTCCCACCCGATTTTCCTCCATCCCTCCCTGCTCCCCCCTCCTTGCGCTCGCTGAGGGCTGCGGCTCGTCCCCGTCACCCCCGGGGCTCAGCATCTGCCCAGCAGCTGGGCACCAGCCCCTTCCCGCAAACGGGACCCCAAAAACTTGGAAATGCCCCCGGGGGAGCAGCGCGGGAGGGAGCGGGGCTCAGCCCGCTGCCAGGCTCGGGTGGAGGAGCCCTAAAAAAAGCCCCCGATAAACGGGATGGGAGCGGTGGGGAGCGTTCCTTCCCAGCAAAGCGGGGAGGCTCGATAAAAAGCAAAGGCTGGGATGGCTGCCTTTAATCTGCTCGGATATTCTGGCACATCTGCTTCTGCCGGCGGGGCGGGGGGAGAGGAGAAAAGAGAAGAGGAGAGGAGAGAAGAGGAGAGGAGAGGAGGGGACGCCGGGGACGTCGCGCCCCTGGTCCCATCCCGGACGGGGCGAAGCCGCTCGCCCCAAACCCCAGCGCTGAGCGTCCCCATCCCTGCGTGGGACGGGGACAGGTGGCAGAGGGGGCTCGGAGAAGATGCCAGCCCCCCCCCCTTTTCCTCGGCCCCTTCCTCCCCCTGGCAGGGCCGGGGGCGGTGGAGGAGACAGCTTGCGGGTAGGCGGGCGCTGCCGGCAGGGAGGGAGCCGGTGCCGAGCGTGCTTGCGCGCGGAGAGCTGGCGGAGCTGCCAAAAAACCGCGGGTGTGGGCTCAGAGCGACGGCCCCGCATCGCCCAGGTGGCTCCAAACCCCCCCCCCCCCACCAATCCCTCACGGTCCCCCCCCCACCTTGCCCTAACCCGTGTTGGTTTTTCGTAGGCATCGTGGCGGAGGCGCGTTTTAAGGCGGAAAATGAGGTTTTGCAGATGCTGGCGGGGAACTCCTCGCAGAGTCTGTTGGAGCGGTGTTCTGGTGAGCGCCCCAGAGCGCGCCCGTTCAGATGCGGCACCGGCATCCGAACCACGTAGACGCTTTTTTTTGGGACGCCGACCCCCGGCGCCCTCCCCTCCCCGCCGCTAGCAGCAGCCTCGGCACCCTCTCGGGCCACCTTCCCGTGTCCCCAACCCCGACAGGGACACCCGCAGCGGGCGCAGAGGAGACGATGCTTCCTTCCTCTTCTTCCTCTTTCTTCCTCTTCCTCTTCCTCCAGCCTCGGACGGACGGCGGCACCGGGAGGGGATCCGTCCCCCCCCGGGTAGGGGGGGTCCTGCTGCCCGTCCCCGCGTTGTCCCCGCACACCCGGTGACGTTTTGCTTTGTCCCCAGAGCTCCTCTTCGGCCGTGTCCGGGCGCAGCCCCAGCAGGTGATCGGCATCCTGGGGGGCTCGGTGCTGCTCTCCCCGGCGCTGCCCCCCGGCAGCAGGGTGAAGGAGATCGAGTGGAGCTTTTCGGCCGGCGCCGGGGCCACGATTCAAGTGGCGGAGTTTGGCCCGGGGGGGTTCGAGCGCCCCGACCCCCACGACCGCTTCAAGCAGCGGCTGGAGATGCTCAACGCCACGGCGCTGAGGATCGGGGGGCTGGAGCTGGGCGACAGCGGGGTCTACGGGGCGAGGATCAAACTGCACCCGGCGCTGGTGGAGGACCAAGCCTTCAACCTCTCCGTCTACGGTGAGCGATGCGAAACGGGGACGGGTTTTGGGGGAAGGACGCGAAGAACCTCCCGGCGCGGGCTGGAAAGATGGGGAAAACGCGGCACAGAGCAACGAGGCGGTTTGGGAGAGACCCCGACCCTCCGTGCTCCCCGCCGTGGGGTCCTTTGTGGGGTGGCCGTGCCCCGTTCCGGCCCCGTCACCCGTCTGTGGGGTGGCAGGGGGACGTGGCTGACCCCGTCGCGTCCCCTCCTTGGGCGCAGAGTCGGTGCCGAGCCCCCGGACCCGCAGCCAGCTGCTGGCCAGCACGGTGGAGTGGTGCAACCTGACCCTGCAGTGCCAAGGAGCGGGGAAAGGAGCCGTCAACGTCACCTGGAGGAGGGACAACGGGCGCCGGGAGCTGGGCGCCGACCGCACGCAGCTCTCCCCCGACGGCACCACGCTGCGCCTGGCCCTGCAGCCCGGCACCGCCAACGCCACCTACGCCTGCACCGTCAGCAACCCCGCCGACCACAAGGTCGTCCTCTTTGACCTGCAGAGCATCTGCCGGAGCGGGGGTGAGGCTGCGGGTGCGGGTGCTGCTCCCCCAGGGGGTGCCGAGCACCCTTGGGTGCCAACCGGCTCGGCCTGGGGGCGGTGACAGGGGGTAAGGGGGGTCTTTGGCTGTCCCCCCACCGGCTCAGCCCCTCTCTCTCTCTGCCCTCGCAGGGGGACAGGCGGCCTTCTCCAAGTCGGGGTACATCGTCCTCACCCTCATCCTGCTGGCCGTGAGCCTGGGGGGCGCCTTCTGGTGCTGGCGGCTGAACAGCGAGAAGTCGGCGGACCCAGGTCGGTGGTGGAGCCCCTCTCGGGGGCAGCTCGGGGTCGAGCCGTGCTCTGGGGCCGTTTTTGGGGTCCCCCGTGTCCCTGACACCCCCTCCCCGCTTTCCCCTCTGCAGCTGCCACCCCCACGGTGCCGGCTGAGGAGGGCGCCCCCGACCCCCAGTACGCCGAGATCGTGCGCCGGAGCCCCCCGGAAGGTAATGACCAGGTGAGGAGCCCCCCGCAGGGTCAGGCACCGGGGCTGGGGGCTGCCAGCTGGGGTGGGGGCATGCTGGGGGGGTCCCCATCACCTCGGTGTCCCCATCGGAGCCGGTTCCAGCTCACAGCGGGGTCCCCATCCAGGCAGGACGCACGGCGCAGGGGGGGCTGCGCGGCACGGGGCCACCGTGGGCTCTGCACCCTCCCCATCCCGGGGGCGAGCGGGGAGGGCACAGTGGGGTGGGGAGGGGTGAGGGAGGACCCTCAGCAGCCCCCACTTCTTCCGCAGGGCCTCCGTCCCCCCGAAAATAACCCGGACCCCAGCCCGCCGGAGAAAGCGCCGGTCAGCACCGTCTGCGAGCAGATCCGCCGGGCGCCGGAGGACGCGGCCGAGGAGGTGACATAGGCCCTCAGGTGCGGGTGGCCCGTGGCCGTGTCTGCCCCCCGGGAGGGGGTCCGGGGCCGGGTGGAGACCCCCCCAAACCCCCCCAAACCCTCCTGGCACTGCCCCCACCCCCCTGGCACTGCCCCCAGCCCCGTCGCTGCATGCTGCGCCAGGTCCCGTCCCGCTGCGTGGAAGGGGGAGAGGAGGGGTGAGATGCACGGACGGACGGACGGACAGCAGCACGGACGGACGGACGGACGGACAGCAGCACGGACAGACAGACGGACAGGGCGGCCCGACGCCCTCCGTCCGTCCTCCTGAAGGATTTCTCCCTCTCCCCGCAGGCGCCGGCAGCGCTGGAGCGTCGGGACGTAACCCAAGGGCTGTGACGTGCGTTGTGTGCCAAACCCGACCCCTCTCCAGCCCCCCCCCCCCCCCCCCGTTTCGATTCCGGGGACGGGAGGCGTCACCTCTGGGTGCCAGCCGGCCGGACGCCTTCCCACCCACCTCTGGTTTGCCCAAATTTCTGCCCGAAGCCCTCCCGGCCCCTTGGGGAACAAGGAGAAGAGCGGCAGCGAGGCTGGGGGTCCCCCTCCAGCACCCAGGCAGCTCTGATGCCTCAGGACTTTGGGGGGGGGGGTCCCCAACCCTATTTCTTCAAGCTGAGACAGCAGCAAAAAGGGGGGGGGGACCAAACCCTTTTTTTAGGGGGTTACAGGGGGCGGGCAGGGGGCTGGGGGCACCCCAGTGCCAGCCACTGCGGATCCAGGATGAGAGCACCCGGCGCAAATTGTCCCCCCCCCGCTGCCCCCAGCTCAGCCCCTGCCCTGGTTCCCCCCTCCCGGGGCCGAGCAGCCCCCGGTGGCATCCTGGGGGGGGGGCCATGGGGGCACCGGTGCCGGCGTGGGTCTGCGCCCACTCTTCCTCCCCCCGTCGCCGTTTCCGTGTTGCCTGTGCACTGCCGCGAAAAAAAAAAAAAAAAAAGAAAAAAAAAAGAAAAAAAAAAAGGGGGGGGGTCTCACTCGTGTATGTCCAGCACCTTCTGTCACGGGGGCTCCGTGCTCGGCCCCCACCTCCCAGCCTGGTAAAAGCAGCAAATAATAAAATCTTGGTGAGAGCCCTGAAATCATCCCCGGGGGCCGTGCTGCAAAACCTCAAAACCTCCCCGCTTCGGGGCTGCGCCCCCCAAAAAAAGAAGAGCACCGGGGGGGGGGCGCGGCCGCTTCTCGCTTCCCTTTTTGGAACTGCAGAAAACGGCAGCGGGGAGCTCAGCGGTTCCTGCTCAGCCCCTGCTCTGCTCCTCTGCACGGGGACGAGCCCGGCCCCGCTGCGCTCTCCCTTCCCTCCCCTTTGGGTTTTGCTCCGGGTGAAGGTTTTTCGAGATGAGTCCCGGGGGGTGCAGCTCAGCGGGGTGGGAGCGCCCTGCACCCACTTACAGCATCCCCAAAACCGACCTTTTCGTCCCAGCTCCCAGCCAGCCAAGAGCTTTTTGACACCAGCAGCTCCCCGTGCTCCTGGTGCCTTGCAGCCAGCACCCCGAGGAGCCTCCTCCCCGAGCCCTGCACCCAAATCTCCCCGTGCCAGGGGCCGGGCGCTCGTCCCCAAGCCGTGCCAGGTGCCCGTTCCCTCCCGCCACCAACCCAGCTGGCATTATTTACCCAACAGCAGCATCCGGGCTCCAACCCTGCTTTATTGCACCCGGAGGAGGACGAGGGCTGGGCAGCAGCACCCAAGGGCTCCGGGCGATGGAGAGGTCCCGGAGGAGCTGAGCTGGAGCCCGGCGGGGGGCTCGGCGTCGGTCCCCAGGGTGTCCTCAGGGTGTCCCCAGGTTGCCACCCCCCCCGGGGAAGGTGAGCTGCTGCCTGTGGGTAGATTTGCATGCGTCCTCACCGCCGCCTGCGCAGCTGAGCTCACCTCGAGCTGGTGATGGAGACATGGGGGAGCCGTGGGGCCGGCGACGTCCCCTTCATCCCCGGCTGCTGGCCCTGCTCCTCATCGCCGCAGGTAGGCACGGGGAGGAGGTGGCCACCGGGTTCTGCTTGCTGGTGGCCCCCGGTGCTGAGCCTGGTGGTGCTGGTGGTGCTGGTGGTGCTGGTGGTGCTGGTGGTGGTGCTGGGGGAGCTGAGAGTGGGAGGCGAGCTCAGCGGCGGCTGCCTGCTGCTGCAGAAAGCCAGCGAAACCCAGCTTCGGGGCTGGGTTGCAAAACGAGTCCCAGCCCTGGAGGGTTTAGAAATATGGGAAATAGCCGGGGAGAGAGCGGGGATGGATCCCAAAAGGGGGTCCCCAGCGCTGCTGCCGGGGGGAGCCGGGTTGGGGCAGGCTCGGTGCCGATGGGGAGCAGCGTGGGAAGGGCCCAGCGCCCTGCAGGGCATCGCCGTTTATTGGCAGCGTAAATCAGCGGCCGAGAGCCCCGCTGTCACCAACCAGGCTGGGACCCGACCGTGAGAAGGTTTGCTCCTCGTCCTCAGCCCTCGGCTTGTAAATTGTCGGGGTTTCGTGCCAAACCCTGCCCGCCCGTCCCCGCAGGGCCCGCGGGGGTCCCTTTGTGCAGCTCCCAGCTCAGAGGCAGAGCTGTGCCCCACGCAGGGTGTTGGGGCCAGGCCGGGACCGCAGCCGGGCTCTCCAGCAGCCCCCAAACTGGGGGGCACCCGGAGAACCAGGGGGGGACACAGCCACCTCCGCCCAAAAGGCTCCAGCTCTATGGGGTGAGGGCTTTGGGGACGGGGATGGGGACAAGCAGACACCCCCCAGGAGCTTCCAAGGGCAGGGAAACAAAACACGCCGAGGCTGTGTTTTGGGGTAAAGCCAGGGCCACGGCCCTTTGTTTGGGGCAAAACACCAGCGGGCAGCTCGCTGCCACCGGGGGCGACCGGCGGTGACGTGGGCTCGCTCTGCATCAGCGTCCCCAAAACATTGGGAGGGCACCGTGGGAGCCCCCCCCCACGCACATCCCCACACTTTTGCCGCCTGCCTGCCAGCCCTACAGCGTCGCCTTCCTCCCCGCAAAACCAAAGCGGCCCCGGCCGGAGCGCGGCTGCACCGGCAGCGGGTGGGAAACGCGTGGCCGGCCCCGAGCGGGGCACAGGAAGCGAGCGGCCGGCGCAGGACGGGGGCCTGTGATGTGGGGGGGGGGACGGGGGACGCAGCTTTTTGCGTCTCGGAGCCGCATCCCGCCCCTCCTGGCGTCACGGCAGCTCCGCGACCCCGCTGGAAATAGGGCGCTGCCCGCAGAGCCGCCTGCACCCCGAAATTCGGCTCGTGGCTCCGATGGGGGGGTGAAAACCCGGGGGTGCTGGAGGTGAGGGGTGGAGGATGAGGGGTGCTCGGGGCTCTGCTTCTTCCCTGACCTCCGCTGTCCCTGTGCAGGCTCCGCAGGCGCCCAGCTGCAGCTGGTGAGCGGGGTCCGGGGGCGCTCGGTGCTGCTCTCCCCGGCGCTGCCCAACAGCAGCGAGGTGAAGACGGCCGAATGGTACTTCAGGACAGGCACTGGGAAAAAAATTCGAGTGGCAGAGTTTGGCCCAAAGGGGTTCGAGCGCCCCAACCCCCACGACCGCTTCCAGCAGCGGCTGGAGATGCCCAATGCCACGGCGCTGAGGATCGGGGGGCTGGAGCTGGGCGATAGTGGGATCTACGGGGTGTGGATCAAATACAACAGCACGGTGGAAGTGGAGGACCAAGTCTTCAACCTCTCCGTCTACGGTGAGCAACTGGAACCAGCGCTGGGGGGGTACTGGGAAGCGCTGCTGCAGCTCCTGGGGTTTCCAGCCGGTGGGGAGAGGCGACAAAGCCCTTTTGTGCCGGGAGGGGAAGGGGAAGAGAAACCGCCCAGCATCTGCCGGGGGAAAGGGGATTTTCCTGGAGCGATGACGGCTCCGTGCTCCACCTGCGGCTCCATCTCCTGCCCTTTGGCTCCCGGCGTGCCCGGGGTGCAGGGGCTGGGTCCCAGTAGGTTTTTTTTCCGTGCCGCCACCAGACCCAGTGCCGCCACCGCAGATCCATCCCCAGCTCCTGTCCCGCAGCCCCCAGGGCTGTAACGTCACCCTGCGCTGCTCGCTGCCCAACACCAGCTTCACTCGGACCTCCTGGCAGCTCGGCAACACCTCGGGGACACTGTGGGAACAGAGCGGGGACGGCCAGACCCTATGGCTTGCCATCCCCCCCGGTGCCCTCAATGACACCTACACCTGCGTGGCTCGAAGCCCTGCCGAGGAGCAGAGCACCTCCGTCAGCCTCAGGACCCTGTGCCAGCTCGGTAAAGCCCCCCCACAACCTCCCCATTGTTATTTTAGGGTGCTGGGGGGCCATCCAGCCACCCACCGTCCCCCAATTTGTCCCCGCAGAGGGGGGCAGGCAGAGGTGGGCCATCTGCCTGGGGGTGCTGGCTGCCGTCGCGGGCCCGCTGAGCATCCTGTGCTGCCTGAGGAGGAGGAGGAGGAGGAGGATGAAGGCGGATGAAGGAGGTGGGCACCATGACGGGGACCCCGACGGGGGTGCGGTGTCCCCAGGGCTGTGGGGGGGGTCCCCACGCCCCCTGCTCGCCCTCCCCAGCTCGTCTTTCCCCTGCAGCCCCCGGCATGGCGGAGGAGCCGCAGTACGCACAGATCCCGAGGAGAGGCCCCGCCAGGGAGGATGAGCCGGTGAGGCTGGGGGAGGCCACCCACGGCCCCACCAGGGTTTGGGGCCAGGGGGGGTCCCGGGGCTGTCCCCAAGGGGTGACCCTGCTGCTGTCCCCTATAGGGGTCCTGGGGATGTCCTCACAGGGAGAACCTCGGGGCTGTCCCCATGTGGGGGGTCCCAGGGTTCTCCCTATGAGGGGACCCTGATGCTGTCCCCATGGGGGGGGGGTCTCAGGGTTGTCCCTATGGGAGGGCCCCAATGCTGTCCCTACAGGGGGGTCCCGGGGCTGTCCCCATGAGGGGATCCTGGTGCTGTTCCCACAGGGGGGTCCCGGGGTTGTCTCTAAGAGGTTCCTGTTCCTGTCCCCATGGGGGGGTCCCGGTGCTGTCCCCACAGGGAGGTCCTGGTGTGCTGTCCCCATGGGGGGGGGTCTCAGGGCTGTCCCTATGGGGGGACCCCAATGCTGTCCCTACAGGGGGGTCCCAGGGCTGTCCTTATGGGGTGACCCCAGGGCTGTCCCCTACAGGGGGTCCTGGGGCTGCCCCCCCAGGGGGGTCCCGGGGCTATCCCCATGGGGTGACCCCGGGGCTGTCCCCATGGGGGTCCCGTCCCGACCCCGTTCCTGTCCCTGCAGCCCCCCCAGCCCAGCACCCCCCTCAGAACCATCTACAGCGAGGTGGGGGCCAGCAAGCACAGCCTGGCCCAGCCGCAGGCCTGAGCAGCAGGACCAGGAAGGACGGACTGACGGACGGACAGACAGGCGGACAGGCGGCCCTTTTTACCCATTTTTGCTTTATTTCCCCCCATTTCCTTTCCCCTCCCCTCCCCAAAAGCAGGGGGTCGGCAGGACCCCAATAAAGGCGGTTGGAAACAGAGGAGGCGGTGTCTGTGAGTGTGAAGGGGGCGGGAAGGCTCTGGGGGGGGACCCCAAACCCTAAAATTTGGGAAATTTGGGAAATTTGGGGTGGGGGGGGCAGGAAAGAAGGGGCCGCTTCGCTTTCCGCCCTCTTTTGTCCCTCAGCGCCACCCGTCGGCGGGCGGCGGGAAGGGGAGGGGGGCGGGGCGGGGCGGTGCCGTGCGTGCGCGCTCCCGCCCGGACGCAAAGCCGGAAGCGGAAGCGGGAGGAGGGCGGGGTTGCTAGGAGGAGGAGGAGGGGAGGGGACGGGAGCGCGCCCGGAAGTGTGTGGGCGGCGGCGGCGGTTCCGGTTCCGGCGGCCGTGCGGGGGAGGCAGCGGCGGCGGCGGCGGCGGCGGCGGCAGCAGCGAGGCGAGCACCACATCGGCACCGCGGCCCGGCCGCGCTCCGCCGCCCTCCGCCCCCGCTCCGCCCCCGCAGGTGGGTCCCGGGGAGCGGCACCGGGAACCGGGATCCTGGGCCCGGCCCGGCCCGGCCGCCGCCATCCCGGAGGGGGGTTAAAGGGGGGGGTCTGGGGGGGAGGCCGCGTTGCTAAGGGAGGGCCCGGGGGTGTGGGGGGGGGGTTGGGAGGGTTGGGGGAGGTGGGGGGGGTCCCGGGGGTGAGGGGGGGGGAACGGGGTTGGGAATTGGGGGTTGGAGCGGGGAGAACGGGGGGGTGGGAACGGGGCCAGCCCGAGCGGGGAGCCCCGGTCCGGGTGGCGGCGCTGTAACGGGAGCCCCGGGGGCGGCCCCGAGGCCGTTCCCATGGCGGAGCGGCGGCGCCGAGCAGGAAACCCCGGCGGGGACGGAGCGGGGGCGGGCAGGGCTGGCAGACACCCCCCCCCCGGGCACCAGGACCGGGTTTTGTGCCCCTTTTCCCCCCCCGGTACCGAGCCCCGAGCCCCGTCCCGGGATCGGAGCCAGCTGCGAGCTCCCTCCCGGTAACCGGGGGCTCTCCCCCCACCCCGCGTTTGGTTTGGTTTGGTTTTGGCACCGCTGCCCGGTTCCCTGAAGGGCATTTGCCGGGTTTAGCTCCCCCCCCCCGGGCCCTGTTGTGACGGGAGGCGAACGGTAACGGGGCGGGGGGGGCAGCCCGGGGCCGGCCGGGGCTGATCTCCTTCTGTTCCTCAGCCAGCAGGAGGGAGAAAATGAAAGCGGGCTGCAGCATCGTGGATAAGGCAGAAGGAGGAGGAGGTAAGGCAGCGCCGCGCAGCTCCCAGCCCGCCCCCGGGCCCCTTCCCAGCCCCGAGGAGGCTCGGGCAGGAGGAATCCCCCCCAAAAAAAACCCTAGGCAAAACCGTGCGTCGGTGGGACCTGAAATAAGCCCCCCTCCGTGCGCCCCCAACTCCTTTTTACACCCTAAAGAGCTCCGGGTTTAATGCCTGAATTCTCCCAGGGACGTTTTATTTGTTAGGATGAATAAATTTAGCCGTGAGGATCTCCCCGCCGGGTTTCTCCCCGCCCCCCCAGCCCCCCTCCGGGGTTGTTTTTCTTTGAGCCCCAGCCCGCGACGGGGCCGTCTGGGCACGGCCAGGCTCCGCGCGCGCTGCCCCCAGCCGAAAATTGCGGCGGCGACGGTTTGGAAAACCACGTCTCCGGCAGCTGTGCTGGGAAAAGTGCTCTGACAAAAGCTCAGCTCGGTTGGCAGCCGCTCAGAAACATCTGGCGGCGCGGCCGGCTCCGTGCCGGGTGCCGTGCTCGCCCGGTGTCCCCGGCAGCCACCCTCCACTCGCCTCCCTTCACCATTTTGAGCACCAAACAGCCAAATCCGGCCCTTTTTGGGTCGTTTGAAGCACCTGGAATCCAAATCGTAGCGCTATTTGAAGCTGTTGGGCTTCTTCCCACTATTTCTGCCTTCTTTCTGTGTTGTTTTTTTTTTATGTCCCTTTAAGTTTCGCCTTTTTTTTTTTTTTTTTTTTTTTTCCTTTGGAGCTCCTCCAAGGAGAGTGGGGCGAAATGAGTAAGAGAGCGAGCGGCTCTGAGCGAGGGAGCCGGGCTTTTTTCTGCCTCTGCACGGGGTGCGTGCTGGGCTTTTTTTCTGCCTCTGCACGGGGTCTGTCGGGGGCTCCCACCTCGTGGCCCCGCTCTGGGGTGAACCCCACGCGCCCGTAGCGCAGGCGCTCGGCGCCAGAACCGGTGCTCGCGAGCCCTGGAGCCGCGGGCGGCCGCCTGAGCGCCTCTCCCTGGCACCCCCCAAGGTTATCACTTCCCCGAGTGGGCGTACAAGACCGAGTCGAGCCCCGGCTCGCGGCAGATCCAGCTCTGGCACTTCATCCTGGAGCTGCTGCAGAAGGAGGAGTTCCGCCATGTCATCGCCTGGCAGCAGGGCGAGTACGGGGAGTTCGTCATCAAGGACCCCGACGAGGTGGCGCGGCTGTGGGGCCGGCGGAAATGCAAGCCCCAGATGAACTACGACAAGCTGAGCCGGGCCCTCAGGTGAGCGGGACACCCCCCGACCCGTTTCGGGCGGGCTGACCTCGATGCTCTGCCCCGATCCGGGTGCGTTTCGGGGACGTTTCCATCAAATCAGAGCTCTGGGTGCGATCGGGGAGGCAGGGGAGGGAATTCCTGGCTGCCCGTGACGTGTTCCACGGTGGCACGAACCTGCACCGATGGCTCAGGTGGTTATTAGCGGGCCGGCTTCCTTCCGGGGAGCTTTTCTGCCTCTTTTCTCCTCTCCCATCGCCGCTGCCGGCTTGAGCAAGAAGGTGTGGGAGGAAACCAGAGGTGTTACTCCATTATCACACCATCGATGGGACCGTTTCAGAGAAAGCAACTCCCCTTTCTAACATTTCTCGGGCTCGCCTCTTGGCTGCCAAACCTGCTCCCGGTGCCGCGGGGGGGGGCCGGAGCCGCCTGGGAGCACCCCTGGGTGCTGCTCACGCCGCGGGGACGCGTTCCCTGAGCCCCAGCGGGGCTGAAGGGCACCTTCTGCTGGAGACGAGGGCCGAGTGTCCCTCACCCTGCGCTTCATAACTCTAAAACCACCACTAAAGCTTTGCTCCCTTTCATTTTGGCCCTCACAGTTTGTTTTTTTTAAGTTTTTTTGAAGCGAGGCAGCAAAAAATCTCGCAGAATCCACTGAGTTGAAGCCCGTCAGGAGCAGCCAGGTCCCTGACAGGTCCCGGCGTTATCAGCCCTCTCGGGAACGTGGACTTCGCTGCCTTACGCCCTCTGATACCTCCTGGGTGGAGCTGGCGAAGGCAAACAAGGCAGCAAACAGCCCAGTCCCATGCTGGAACAGGAAGGAAACGATAAATTGAATGGCACCGAGGCCGTAATTGAGGCATGGGAGTGGAAAATAGCCACCACCTGCCAACACTGATCATGCCTTGGCGTCTCGGTGCCAAGTGTGACAGCGGCAGGGACCAGGGCTCCCCCTGGGGACCTCGGGCTCCTCGCCCCCCCTGCTGCCAGGAGCCCTCCCTGCCCCGTTTGGTGCGACCAGCCACCACGCACGGGGATCCGTGGCCCTGAGCCGCCTGCAACAGCTTCTGTTTGTACACCACGAGGCTGAGGACAAACAGGAGTGGTGTAAGCAGGGAGGAGGCAGCGCAGCAGATTATGCCTCCTTTCCCCGTGGCCGAGTTCCTCCTCGCTCCGACGTCGTTTGGGGCTGTGGAGAGCCCAAAAAAAAAGGGGCAGGAGGGGCAGGAGGTCGGCCAGGGCTTTTGGTGCTGGCTCTGGGTGCCTCTCCTCAGCCCCGATCAGCACCGCCTGGGCGAACAAGGGAATGTTTTTAACCCTACGGTGCTCCGGGTAAACAGGAGGGAAATAAATTCCTCACTCGTGAGTCCAGCAGGGATTGGCCCTCCTAATTTCTGGCCTGGTGCCCCCTGTGCTGCTGGTGACGGCGTGCAGGGCCTCGAGGATGGGGGGAAAAACAAAACCCAGAGGGGGCTGGGGAGCTGGGTCCCTTCTGCTCGGCTCTGGGACCGCCCCGAGCTTCGTTCTGCTGCTGCCTCGGGTGCAAATTCCCCTTTTTCTGGCTGCCTCCTGCGTCTGTGTGGGGGTGCTTTTGCGAGCCCCCCAGCCCACGGCACTGGTCCCAGTTTGGACAGTTTGCCCTGGGGAGCCCTCAGGGTCGCCCCTTTCCCCGCGTGTTTTAGGGAACGTCACGGTTTGAAAGCCACCCCTAAAAATCATGGGACAGGAGGGGCGAGGACCGTGTGGAACCTTCCCGAGCCCGTGTTTTCGTGTGCTCCTGCTGTCAGTTCTCCGGGCGCCTGCCCCTTGGCGGCCGTGTCAAAGGTGGCCGTCGGTCGCGCTGCGAAAACAAGACCTTTGGCCGGGTTGCCACGTGCCTTGATGGCTTCTCCCTGCCTTTTTTTTTTTTTTTTTTTTTTTTTTTAACCAGATACTACTACAACAAGAGGATCCTCCACAAGACTAAAGGCAAAAGGTTCACCTACAAGTTCAACTTCAACAAGCTGGTGATGCCCAACTACCCCTTCATCAACATCCGTCCCAACGGTGAGCCTGGGGCCGGGGCAGGCGCAGCAACCTCCGCAGGTCCCCCTATCGCTCATCTCCTGCCTTTGGAAGGCTCTGCTGGGGCAATCAGGGCCGCTGCGGTGCGGTGGGGATGCCTGGGTGCTGATAAAGCTTTATCTGCACTGCTCCTTCCCTCGGGGTGGCTGTGGCCGTCCCCAGGGGAGCCTCCAGGCGGTTTGGTTTCCTCTTCTGGGCTGCCCGGCACCCAGCCACGGGTTTGCTTTGCTTTCGCTCCTAGGGGACGGGTGTCCTTGGGATAAGAGGGTTTTATTTCTCTTGCCTCACATGTTTGGAACCTGAGTTTATGGTGCCCTATAAACGCGAGCCTCCTTGACCAGGAGCTTAGGGGTGTTTGTGGCAGCGCGATCGCAAAGCCTGCGGCTCAGCAGCGCTCTGCTCTCCTCCCCTCTCCTGCAAAACCCCCCTTTTGGTTGCAGCTCCGCGCCTTCCTCATCAAAAGGAGGTGTTGTTTTTTTTAATCGACATACCTGGGGTGCAGAGAAACCCAGGAGTGAGCTCCGAGCATTTCTCTAGCTTCCAGAGAAGCGCAGGAACTCGTCTGAGTTTGACTAAAATCGCAGGTATTTCTCGATCCTCCCTGCGGCACCGCGGCGTGCTGACATTCAGGATAACGAGAAAGAGTTTGGGAACGGAGCGTAATTGTTCCCTGCTTGTCCTAAAAGGCCTTTGAGTCTCTTGCCAGGAGCAGTAGCAGAAGTTCACGCTGGGTTTGTCCTAGAGTCAGCATTACTGCTGTGGTTTCTCTGGATGAGGGTCCTTTGTTCGCAGGATCCTTTCTGGGGGAGTTAAATCCCCCCATAGCTAGATTTCTGCAGCCGGGGTGATTGTCTGCAGAGCTGCACCGCCACCACGCAGCCGGGGAAATTGATGGCGATCGTGGCCATCAAAAAAAAAAAAAAATAAACCCTTCTGGAAGTCATTACAGCGAGGCCCTAGACTGCAAACTCTCCGCAGCAAAGAAAGCGTGACTGCAGAGGCGCCTGAGCCAGCCTTTCTCACAGCGCCGCGCGCTCAGTTCTCACCTCCAGAAGAGCGCCTCAGGGGAAGCCTTGAAGATCTGTCTCGCAGAGAGAGAGAGAGGGAGAGAGAAGGGAGAGAGCAGGGGAAAGTGGGGATTGAATGTTGACTCTGAAACCCCAGCGGCTGAGAAAAACAGGTTACGTGTGGGCAAAGCGATTTCTCATCGGCGCTGCTGTGCTCTGTGCCTACGTACGGCGATGACTGCTCGTCGCTCTTGGCAGTCGGAGCACCCCGCATCCCTCTCCGCCCCGGGGAGCCCCAGCCAGGCAGGAGAGCACGAGTGTGACAGCGAGGCGTTGTCCTCCGAGCCAGCAGGAGCCCGGAAAGCCAGGCGGGGAGAGCAGAAATGCCCTGAAAGGCCTCACCTGTGTGGCACACGTTGCCTTTACGGCAGCGGGGAGAGGGAAATGTATTCTCCAGGAGCCCTCAGCCAAAGCATGGGGGTGTAAGATGTAGTACGAAGCTGCGCTGCAAATCTATAATTACTTGCAGCAACAAGTCTGGGCAGTTCCAGCTCAATATTGCTCACTGCTGTTCCTTTTCCCTGTTTGCAGCCACTCCCTCCTATCTCTGGGGCATGCATTTAAAAAAAGAAGTTTGGAGAACTGGAATGCACTTGTCTAATTACAACCTGTTTTCTTTCCTTCTGGCTGGGATGGGGGTTGGGATATCAAACCTGTTTGGGGCACTGGAATCAGGTTTCTTGACTCTCGCTCCCGCAGCTTTGAAGGGAGAGGGGAACGGGACGGCGAGTTACGGAGGTGAGAAGGCGCCTGGAGGAACTCGCTTCGCGATGGCTCTGCAGGCACCACACCGGGAGCTTGCTCAGGAGCCTGGGGAGTTGGAGCCAGCAGGAGCCGGCAGCGCTGCTGGCGGAACTGTTGGGGGGCAATGTCCTCGCAGGAAAGCCCAAATTGGGGATTTTTGTTCCACCCCGAGAGCTTGAGGTTCCCCAGCAGTGCCTCTGCGGGTGGCGTTGGCACGGGGTTGCCTCAGCCTGTCACCGAGGCCGTTTTCTGGTTAAAACAGAGCTCAGGGGAGAGCGCCCAAAAGTGGAAGCTCCTTCGGTGCTGCCGGAGGTTCGAGAAACCTCCGCCGGGGCGGGGAGGAGAAGATTCCTCCCCAGCAGCGGCGAGGTTTTGAGGTGGGCAGAGGAGACAGGAGAAGGGAGCAGATGGGGAAGGCGCCTCCCATCCCCTCGTCTGCTGCGCTGTTGATGGCGCGTGGTATTTTTGTGTTGCTCTTCCAAACGCCTGCGGGCGCAGCCCGAAAAGCAGCTCTTCACCTGGGATTTAACTCCCTCGGCGCCCTTTTAACGCTCTCCCCTTTTTTTTTTTTTTTTTTTTTTTCCCCCCCCTCTCTTTCCCCTTGCCCCAGGTGTGGTGCCGCAGAGCGCTCCTCCCGTCCCCACGGCCTCGTCCCGCTTCCACTTCCCGCCGCTGGACAGCCACTCGCCCACCGACGATGCCCAGCCCGGCCGCTTCTCCGGCGCCTCCCTGGTCCCTTCCAACCCAGAAGCTTTGGGAGACGGCGGCGAGAGGAAGCCCGAGCTGCCGGAGCTGGAGGACGGCTCCTCGGATTGGCGCCGCGGCGTGGATCTCATGGCCTCGCGCAACGCCGTGGGCGCCGGGGGCATCAACCACCAGAAGCGCAAGCCCGAAATCATGCTGCCCCTCTTCACCAGGCCCGGCATCTACCCGGATCCTCACAGCCCCTTTGCTGTGTCCCCTCTGCCGGGGCGCGGCGGGGTCCTCAACGTCCCCATCTCGCCCGCCTTGTCCCTGACGCCCACCCTCTTCTCCTACAGCCCCTCTCCAGGCCTCAGCCCCTTCACGGGCAGCAGCTGCTTCTCTTTTAACCCCGAGGAGATGAAACACTACCTGCATTCGCAAGCTTGCTCGGTCTTCAACTACCACCTGAGCCCGCGGACTTTCCCCCGCTACCCGGGGCTCGTGGTCCCGCCACTACAGTGCCAAATGCCCCTGGAGGAGCAGCCCCAGTTCCCCATCAAGCTGCAGCCTCCCCCCGTCGGGCGCAAAAACAGGGAGAGACTGGAAAGCGCCGAGGAGTCGGCCACCCCCCAGCTCGCCAGTCCTCCCCCCAGGGTGAAGGTCGAGCCCTCGGTGGACAAGGAGGCCGAGCGCGAAGAGCCGCCCGCCAAAGGAAAAGACAAAAGCGAGAAGGAGGAAGGCTCCGGCATGGCAGCAGCGCCCGGCGGCGGCCTGGAAGAGGAGAAAGGGCCCGTGTTTGCCAGACCGGCCGCCCCATCCTGGCACCCGACCCCTCCAACCTCCACCCAGGCCGCCTTCCCGGCCGAAGAGCCGCAGGAGCAAGGGGAGAGCAGCGGCGAGAAGGCGCCCAGAGAGCCCGCCGGAGAGCCGGGGGCTCAGGAGAAGAGGGAGGACGCCCTGATGCCCCCCAAGCTGCGTCTGAAGCGCCGCTGGAACGGGGACCGGCAGGCGGACGCCCCCGAGGAGCGCCCCAACGGCCGCCTCCACTGGCACGGGGCGCTGGGCAGCCCCCACCTGGCGGCCGGACCCAAGGCCGTGGCGGCCGCCGCCGCCTCCGACGCCTAAAACGGGCCGGGCCTGAGCCGGCCGTGTATTTATGTAGCAAGGTTGCAGAGCGTTGGGGAGGGGGGGTTAAAAAAAAAAAAAAAAAAACACAAAAAAAAACACAAAAAAACAAAACACGGGTGGGCCGGGGAGGGTGGGAGGGGGGTTGCTGGGGCTAGGCTGGTTTGGTAATCGTAGAGACTAGGGGGTTGTGTTCTTTGTTTTCCTTGTTGACTTGCAGGTGAGACGCGGTTGTCTCGTTCCGAGTAGGAGAGGCGAGGGCAGGCGGCGAGCTGCGGCCTCGCGCGGACTCCGGAGGGGTCGAGGCCTCCCCCCCGAGGCGGAGGGACTCCAGGCGCAGCCTCTTTTCCGTGTGCTCTAGTATTTATAGAAGCGGCAATCTCGGAATTCATCTAGTTCCCTTTTTTTTTTTTTTTTTTTTTTGGTGGTGTTGTTATTCTTTTGGTGTTTTTTTTTCTTTTTTTTTTTTTGACGGAGTCCGGCGCGATGGCGGGAGAGGATTTCCTGACGCTCCGAGATGCGCCGGGTGGCGGCCGGCTGCGAGGGAGGGGAGAGGAAATATCCGATCCCACACAGTCCTCGCGCCGCAGCCGGGCACGGGGGGGGGACATCTCCGAGCCCCCCCACCCCCGGGGAAGCGGGGAGATGGGACGGCGGCGAGCGGGTCCCGGGAGCGCTCCGGGCTAGGGCTGGCGTCCTTTTTTTTTGGCCTTTCAGAAATAGTGCAGAAGCCATGAGCAGATCGCAGAATCTTTCAGGGAAGGGAGTGGGGTGGGAAAAAAAAAAATAATAACCCGATGCCTTTAATATACGCATTAAAATGTACCCTAGGTTGGTTTTTTTTTGTTTTTTTTTTTTTTTTCTTTTCGTAATTGTATGGGTGGAGCTGGGAGTGATTGGAAGATTAACACTGAAACGATTGTGGTGAGTTCATAGAGAAGGAATGACAGGAGCTTTGTTCAATCCTATTTCCTTTGTTTGGTTCCCCTATCACTTTGACTCATGCCTTAACTACGTCTGTGTACACTTTAGGAGAGCAGGGGCTGGTGACAAGAGGAGCCCGTGCGGGTGCCAGGGGCGTGTGGCCGAGCTCGGGCTCCTCGGTGGAGGGGGGGGCTGAGCCTGGTGGCCGCAGGAACCCCCCCGGGGCAGGGTCGGAGGCGGCCGGGAGCTGCTCTCGAGGCGGTGTCAGCGTCGGTCTCGCCGCGGTTGCTCGAAATTTTCTCTTTTCCCTCCGTGGCCGCGTCTCTCGTTAGGCTGATTAACTCAGGCTCCGGATTTACGCCGAGGAAACGCGGCTCCCTCCCGCTGCCATCACGATGGATTGCGAACGATTCCTTGAAAGGAACATTTTTTTTTTTTTTTTTAAGAAAAAAAACAAAAACAAATGGGTAGAGCCGAATCCACGGCGCAACGAATTCCACGCGGTTCCCGGCCGGCGCCTCGTGCGGGCGGATTTCTGCAGTCGAGGGCTTAGGAACTGGTGGAAGAGGGCAGGGAGCGCTGGTAGGCAGGGAAACGCCGGCACCGCACGAGGAAGGGGCTCAGGGGAGCTGGGGAGGGGGCTACGGCTTGTGCCCCCCCCCCCCAAACCCCAACCCCGGGCTGCCTCGTCCCCCCTGATTTACCTCCGAGGGCCGGAGGAGCGGGGAGGGAGCCCCTGGGGCCCTCGCCCTCCTGTCCCTTCCCCGCAGCCCCGCCGTCAGCGTGAACTCAGGAATTAGAAACACGAGGCCTTTCCCCCCCCCCCCCCACACCCTATAAGCGTCTCGGCGCCCCCCCCTCGTGACCCAAGTGCCGGAGCCCGCGGGTGCTGCTCCCGTTTGGGGGGGGGCGCCGCCCTGGTCGCACTTCTTTAAGGTGAAAAAAAAGAAAAAAACAAGAAACAAATGGAGTTGGACCGTCGTTTTGGCTTTAAAACCCTTCGGTTTGGGGGCTGGGGTGTTATTATTTTTTTTTGGGGGGGGGGGGGGGGTTGTTTCTTCATAGCCATTGCACTGCAAACCGGGAGCTCCGCGTTCAGGGATAAAGGACTCAGGTTCTCAGGACAACGGACCAGGGACCGGCTGCGGGCGGTGGGCTGCGCCTCGGGGTATGGGGGGGGGGGGGGACACCAGGAACCCCCCTCTCCCCAAAAAAAAAAATAAATAAATCCCCGGCAGTGCCACCCGCGTCCCCGCTGGCTCAGGGGTCACCGCGGTGCAAGGCTGGGGCTCCTCCCGGCCAAGGCGGCGTCGCCCCGGGGGGGGGGGGAGCACGCTTATAAATAACGTTTTAAATAAGAAAAGAAAAGGAAAAAAAAAAAAAAAATTATATATATTCCGATGTGCCAAAATATTTAAACTTGTAAAGTTTAAATGGTTGAGATCTCAACGTCCACCTGTATTAATTAATCAAGAGCATGTTAATGTTTAAACCATTTTTTTTTTTTTTTTTTTTTTTGCTTTGTTTAGTCGTAGAGAATCTGTAGGAAAGAGACTTTAATCGGACAACCAGCCGCCAAGCCGAGAGTTTGGGGGAAAAAATAACCCGATCAAGACAGGGCAGGGAGGATTAGCCACGCGTCTGCCCGGAGCGGTGAGCACGTCCCGCGGACCGGCCGGGCCCCGAGACTCCAAGCGCTGCAGCCCCCGACCTGGACCCCCCCCTGTGATCCCCACGGGGGTCTCGGCACGGCCACGGGGGCGCACGGCGGAGGAGCCCCCCCCCAGAAGCATTAACCACGGCGGCGGCCCCCTGGGTCCCCGCGGGACCTTTCCAGCCCGCGCTCGGTTGTCCCTTGTTTTTATTTATTCCATAATTATGTTTTTTTGTTTGTAAAATAACTTTTTTTTTTCTCTTTTTTTTTTGTCTTATGGATCCTGGTGGGTTTTAAAAAAAAAAAAAAAAATGAGTTTCTTCTTTTGGTTTGAAATAATCGTAATCAGATTTGTTTTTCAAGACAAAGTTCGATTTTAGAGTGTTTTTAAGGAGAGCGTATTTACCGATAGAAAGTTTTCTTTTTTTTAAAAAAAAAACAAAACACTTTTCCTGAGGCATGTTCTTTGACTTTACTAGACTCGATTCAGCAGGGATTAGTAGGGATGCATACACATACGGGCGGGGACTTGGTTGGCTTGAGCTGTCCACGGCGAGCAGGATGAGAAGTGTGTGTGTATATGTACATAACAATGTAAAGTAGTCCTTAAATACTCCATTGTGCAGTGCCTTTAGACGTTCCACTTTCTATAAAGTCTTCAAAAAAAAAAAAAGTTTGCATATATATATTATATATATATGATGTAATGTTATAGAAATATATGTATAATATACATATTTTTTCCAGGGGTATCTGATAGCTCTGTATTTTGTTATGGAAGTTGAAAGAAAAAAAAAAAAGTATTTTACCTCAAATTAAAAGTTAAATAAACCTTTTAAATAAGCATTTCTGCTCCTAGCTCGCTTCTTGGGGCTCCCACCCTGCGTTTCCTCGACCCGCCACTGGCTCCTTGGTCCCGAGGGAGGAGACGCTGCCCCAGGTGAGCGCCGCTGCGGGTCCGGGGTCGGGTCCTGGGTCCGGTCCCGATCCCATCCCTGCCATCACGATCCCATTCCTATCACGACGGGGCAGAGCCTCTTCCCCCCCAGCCCACGTTGGCAGCCGGGCTTCGTGTTCCACGGGACGGGGATCGGGTTTTTGCCGCACATCCCTCGCGCCAGAGCCTCTTGGCTCGGCAGCTGCGCCGCTCTTGAGGCCGTTTGAAACTAAATTTAACTAAAACTGGCTGAAATCCACGCCCTGAAATCAGCGCGTTGTTGACCGGGCTTTTTGCCAATTTGTGTGTTTTTTTTGTTTTTTTTTTAAGTGCGTTTCTGCAGTGGAAAGGGGCTTGGGAAGAGGGGCCGAGGGGAGGCGTGGAGCAGCCCCGCTCTGTCTGGGGAGGCGGGACGGGGCTGCTTTATTTGATTTTATTATTTTATTATTTTTATTTTTTTTTCCTTGAGCACAGAGAGGGATCTGTGTCAGGAGGGGATTAGGGGCTGGAGCTGCTGGCTCCCGGCCCTGTGCTTGCACCACGCAGCTCAGCGTCGCCGCCGTCCCCTTTCCAGGCCTTTTTCTTCTGCTCCCGGCACCGGGGCAGCCCTGGCTCGAGTTTTCTTCTCCCTTCCCTCAACCCACGACGAATCTAACGAGCAGTGCACGTTTAATTAAGCCCTTGGTAATTCCCAGGACACTTATGCTGGGGTCCTGAGGGCGAATCCTCCCTTAGCAGCCCTTCCCATGCCAGCAGGCCTCAGGTGGCGAATGGAAGACCCCTGGCACGGGGGGCTCTGTGCCCGCTGGTGCCCAAATTCTCTCTCGCCGCATCTTGCGGGGTCGGCACCGTGCGGGGCTTTTGTGGGGTGCCCTGAACCAGAGGCCAACATCCCGAGGTTTTGAGGCATCCTCAGCACGAGCTGGGCCTGGTGGGAAGCTCCCAAAACACCCGCGTGCTGATTGCGAGCCCCCCTCCGCCAACGTTTCCTTCTCCGTGCATTCCCCACGCGAGGTCCAAAGGCAGAAAATGTTTCCACACAGCGGAGCTGGCAGTGGAGGTGAGGGAGGGACGATGCTCCCCGTCCAAACACGGGCTGCGGAGCTGCTTTTTCTTCCCTGATCTGGAGCTTTGGGGGCTGCAGGAGACATCCCCCGTGCGCCTCCCAAATCCTCGCACCCCGAGCGCTCGCTTGGGATGCTCGGCCCCACCCTGGAGAGGGAACAGGCAGGGGAACGAGGGGAAAAGCCGAAATTTTGCAGCCGCCCTTCCAGCTCCTCGATGAGGAGGGAAAAGGCAGCTTCGCAGCCGCTTTTCCAATTTTGTGATTACAAGGGAGCCCTCTTCCAGCCCCCCCGCCAACCTCTCCGAAGCCGAACGCTGTCTGCTTTCCAGGGAAAATAAGGGAGGTTTGGGCCCGAGCTGGAAAACCAAAGCTGAGTATTTAGAAACTTCCAGTAAAATCAAAGCAGTAATTTTCCAAAGCGGCCCCAGCAGCTCTTTCTGGGAGCCTGGAGCTGATGGCAAAGCTGATTAGAGGCTCCTCGCCTGCCTGCGCGCTCCCGGCCAGGTGCTCCCCCTCCTTTCCAAACACCGGCGCAGCCAAAAGCCGAGTTCAAAGCCCCCGCACGGGGGCTCAGGGCAGCGACGTGAGCCGGGGGGGGGCTGCGGGAAAGCCCCCAGCCCAGCTCCCCCTTCCCCTTTCCCTCGCTTTCCTCTCCCAGAGCTGCGGCAGCGAGGTTTTTTTTTATTTTGGGGGGGGGGTTCGCAGAGATTTGGGGCTCTCAAGCCCCCGGGGGGAGGAAAGGGGGGTCGCTGATGGAGCAGGGAATCGGCAGCTTCTCTCCCTGCATCTCCTTGCCATCTCCTTGACCCCCCCCCAAGGTTTTTTGTGGGTCCCCGTGTCCTTGCCGTGGGGAGGGGGGGGCCGGGGGGGCGACGTGCCCCACGCGGCAGCCTCGGGGGTGCTCAGCTCCGCAGCGGAGGGCACGGGGCGGGAGGGGCCGGTGCTATTGATCTGCCAGATTACTCAATTTCACCCGTATTGATCAGGTAATTGCTTTATCTCAGTTCTCATTTGGCCGCTGCTTTATCTGCTCCCAGCCCCGCTCCCCGGCACGGAGAGGCACACGCTGGGGGGGGGACAACAAAAAAAAAAACCACACATCTCCTCCCCCCCAACCCCGAGCATCTTGGGTCCCCAAATCTCTTTCTCCCCGGCCAGCTGCGGCGCTCACAGCGTGCACAGGACCAAAACCCCCTCTTTGGGGCCGGGCATCCCTATGGGGCCGATGCTATGGGGTGGGGGAACGGCTCGGGGGCTTCCCAAAGCCGATGTGTGAAGGGTGCCCGGCTTTGGGGGGAGGCTCGCACGCAGCTGGGTGCGTGGGAGGGCTCCGCGCCCTGCTGGGGATTCCCCCCACCCTTCTCCCCACGCACGGGCCGAGGGCAGCTCTGCCTGGCTTTGCTTTCAAGGTCTTTGCATGAAGCCCACCAGCCGCAGGGGTCGGTGCTGCCTGGAGGGGGGACAAGGGGGCTCCCCAAAATCCCATCCCCTCAGGGCTCTGCTCCGCAGGGTGACTTTGCCAGGACGTGGCGGCGGGGGGAGCCTGCCGAGACCCCAAATTTGCAGGTTGCGCCAAACCCCCCCAGCTCTTTCCTCCCGTCCCTGCCTCCCCCTGGCGCAGTCGCACGCCGGGGCAATTAAAACCACCTCCAGCCCCGCTCCTGCCTCGGGTGCCGTAATCCTCCCTTGGCAGCCGAGCCGCGGGGAGGAGGGACGAGCGGCGCCGCCGCCTCCGCCGGCTCCGCGCAGCCCCGGGGCCCGATCCCGGCCGGCACGTGGGCCGAGCACGACGTCGCGCTGGATGGGGCCGGGGCGCTCAGAAATGTGAGCGAGATGGGTTTATTACGCCGAGTCTGTTGCCGCGATTGTTATCGATCTGCAGCTGTCACCTTCCATTGCTGCTAATGGGACGTGAAGAGGCTTCGGTGACCGGAGAGGCGCGTGCGCTCCCGCGTGCCGGCCGCATCCTGCTCTGGCGCAGTCCCCCAGCACCCCTGCTGCCGCTGCTGCCTCCTTTCTCCTCTCCCCCATTCACGTTCCCGTCCTTTTCTGCTGTTTCTCCTTCTCCCCTCTCTCTCCAGCTCACTTTTCTCCCGTCCTCCTCTTGCAGCCCCCTTTTTTCCCACTCTTCTCCTATTTTCCATCCCCTCTGCTCCTCTCATCTCGCTCCCGCTCCCTTTTCCCAACGGCTCCCTCCCTCCCTGCTCCCTTTTTGTCCCAGTTCTGCCTTTTCTTTTTGCCATCGCCTCCCTTGCATTTGGCCGTTTCCCTCTCACGGCCGCACAGACACCCCAACCGCTTGGAGCCCCTTTTTGGGGTCACCATCGGCTCTGCTCCCACCCCGCGGAGCGGGGCTCTCCGTGCCCTCTCCTTTTTCTGCCTCCCTGCCCCACCTCCTCCTATTATTTTAATTTGAGAGGGCAAGGAGGGAATTAACCCGTGAGAAATGACACGTTGACCCCAGGGCCATCACGGGGGGGCACAGGGAGGCGGAGGCGCGTGCCCCCCGCTGCCCTCCTGGGGCCTTCGGGGCTGCCCCGGGAGCATCGCCCGGCACCTCCCGGAGCCAGCGGCGTGGGACCGGGATCTGGTCCCCGTCCCCTTCGCGTGGTGGGGGCTGGCGGCCCCGCTCCCTCCCCGTGCCGCTCTGGGGAGCCGTTCAAGTCTGAACAGATAGCGAGCCGCCCGGGCGATTCCTCCCAAATTAAGGGGAGGGAAAGCAAAAGGAGCCGGAGCCCGCGCGGCGCTTTGGTAGGCAAAGCTCGCGGCGCCCGGGGCCCTGGCACCGCGCCGCCGTGGCTCAGGGTGTCGCAATGGGTGGGCAGCCGCGCTCCGGCTACGCCCTGCAGGACTCGCAGCGAGCTCCTGGATCGGCAAGAAACGAGCGGCGGCTCCACCCGGCCGCCGCGCTGCCCGGGCGCGTCCGTCTGGCTCCGGCTGGGCTCGGGCCGCGGGCAGCGGCGCTGCTCCGCCTGGGATCGGGGCGAGCCCGGCCCCAAAAGCCCGGGAGGTGCCGCGGCGTCGAGCGGCGTCCCGCTGCCTCCCGCCCTGCCCCGCGCCCTCGTGCGTCGCCCGCTCCCCGGCCGTGCCGCCACGCGCCCGCCTGTCACTCATCTCCCCCCCCACCACCACCACCGCCACCCCACCCCGGTATCGCTTTCCATCACGTTAGCCTCGGTTGATTTAACCAGAAAACAACCCCAGAATTTAATTCCCCGGCAATGCTTCTCCCATCTCGATCAGGAGGCCGGGGCTGCTCCCTGCTGCCTCCTCTGGAGCTGAGCCCCTCGAGTAACCAGGGGATGGGGAACGGGGCCGTTCCCGCAGCTGGGGCTTTGTAGGGTGGGTGAAACCCACTGCCCTCTGGGGGTTTTGTGCCTGTGCCAGACCCCACGCGCCTGGTGGCATCCCAGGATGGAGCTGGTGGCAGTGCCCGGCCCTGGCGGCCACCCCAAGCTCCTACTCTGGTGGCTGGCCATGGAGCATCCCACTGGGGATGTGCCGGGCTCGGGGCAAAGCAGCCCCTGTGCACCCTTGTCCCTGTAAAAAAAGGTCTGGATGGGGAAAACGAGGCTGGAATGACCTCGGAGCCATCCAGCGGGGTCGGGCTGTTGGCAATTTGGCTGCCTCTGGGCTTTGTGCTCGGTTGTGTGGCTCCAAGGTTTGCCGGGGCCGGTGAACCCCGTCCCGGGCAGCGCGTCCCACCCACTTCCCCCGCTCCCGCTGCCAGCCCCGTCCCTTAGGTACAACCCCAGCATCGGGCACAAAGGGGCCCGGGGGCATCCCCATTGCCCGCGAGGAAGAGGAGGAGGAGGAGGAGGATGGGGAAGAGCCCACGGCTGCCACAATCGGGCGGCTGCAGCGGTCGGCAGCCCGCGGCCGGTGAGGGGTTAACGCGATTGTCTCCGCAGCCACGGCCGCCCTCCCGGGAGCGCCGAGGACTGGGTTTTCATTTTAAGTAACCCTAACGCGGCGTGCGATGAAATGCATCGGGGTCGGGCGCGACAGAGGCGAGGAGCGCGTCGGGGAGGCGGACGCCGAGCGGCAGCCGGGAGGTAGGAGATGTGCCAGCGGTCCCGCCGCGAGGCGCCCCGGCCGTGCGCACGGGGGTCCCGGGGGGATCCCAGCCCCAGCAGTGCCCGGAGCAGGTCCCGTGCCCGTTCAGCACGGGGCACGGGATGTCCCCGGACACCCCGCTCTTTCCCCCGGTGCTGTTGGGGTGTCCTTTGGGGGTGGTGGCGGATGCTCGGGGTCACCACGGCGGTGGCAGCCTCGTGCCGCCGATGCTGCTCGGTGCCTCGGCGCGTTCGTCACCGGTTTCCCCGAGGTCTCGCCCCGCAGACAACTTCCAGGTGGACTCGGCTGCGTCTCTCTGCTGGATGACCTGCAAGAGAGAAGGGAAAAAGGGGGAAGAAGGGGAAATTTGAGGGGATGGCTTCTCCCGAGGAGGGTTTGGGGAATCGTTCCCCCCGGCTGAGCATCCCCACGGTGCTCGCGTCCAGCCAGGTCGGTGCCGCTGCGCCAGCACCGAAGCGGATTTAGGCAGCGAGGGAAAACCCCAAAGAGCTTTGGGGATTAGGAGCAGGCTCAGGGGATGCAGTGGCCGATATCCCATCCCAAATCCCAGCCCTGCTCCTCCGCAGGAGCCGTCGCAGGAGCGAGTTGGGGAGCGGGGATGCGCGGCTGCTCTCAGCCCGGTGTCTGTCCCAGAGCAGCCGGCGTCCCCGTGTCCCCCGTCCCCAGCACCCTGCACCCCACGGTGGCCGTATCCAGCCCCTGACACGCTGCCCCGGCTCAGCACTGCTCCCACCCCAGGTTTTGGTTTTGTTCGTTAGGGACCCGCGTTTAATTCCCGTGGCATCACCTGCAGCGGGGACGGAGCCGGGGGCCGGGGACGGCATCGCTCCCGCTTGCTGGGGGTGCGCAGAGCCCCCCAGCCCTGACCCCTTGCCAGGACGCTCACGGGGCTTTGACTTTCCGAAGTGACCTTCACCCCCTGTCCCCGGCGTCCCTCCCGGGTTAGGGTTTCTGTTTGAGCACGTTACAAAAGCCTTTTAAATCCCACAGCCCCTGGAGACCGAAGGAAGGGAAGGAGAGGGAGGGAAGGAGGGAAACCGCTGCGAGCACCGGAGCCCGGGACGGATTTGGGGCTGGGGTCCGACCCTGAGGCATGGGGGGCTCCCAGCCCTGGGAAATTGGGGGGGGGACTTCTCACCGGGGGTGGCAGCGGTGACAGCTCCATCCCCATCGCTCTGGGGACGGGGACGGCCGGCAGCCCCTCTCCCTGCCCCATAACCTGGGATGGGGGCACAGGGGGTGGCCCCAGAGCCCCCCAGCCCACCCTGCTGGACTCCCCCGGCCCCTTGCTGTTCCGATGGCCCCTAATCCGCTTGTTTTAATAGCATTAAATGCTTTTAAACAAACAGGCCCTTCACCTCTGCCTGCTCCGCGCGCGATGCCCGGGAGGTTCTGGGCGGGCTGGCTAAGGAGATTGGAGCGGGATTTGGGAGAGATAAAGGGGCAGGAATCCGGCCAGATCTCACCCCGGACAGACAGACGTCTTTGTGGGGGGGGGACACCCAGGTGTCCGGGTTCCTTGAGCAAGGCAGCGGGACCCCAGCCCCAAATTCGGAGCCCGCCGCCTCCTTCCTCCACGTCCCCGCTCCCCTCCTCTGCCCCTGGATGGGGCACCCCAGGGTGACACCCCCGCACCCTGGGGTCCCCAAAGGGCTCTGGGGGGGGGGGGGGGGGAAGTGCCCTAACCCCACAGCCCTGGGCACGGCGGGATTGCAGGCAAGAGACTTGAAAGAGGCGGCGAGGCCCTCGCTAATGAGGGAGAATAAAGAAGCGGGGAGAGAAAAGCAAATGAGGAGAGCAAACAAGGAGGAAAAGAAAAGGCAAGAAGAAAAGGCAAGAGTCATTTTCATAACCGCTTGGTGCCGAGCAAGCCCTCGGGGCGGTTTTTCGCCTCCTGCCCTTTGTATCTGCTGTTCTCAGGGGCCTGTTTGCATTTCTGCTCGAATCCAAACACCCCGCATTGCCCCGCTTGTATTTACCCGTCTGGGACGGCGCCGGGCCCATGGCTGAGCCCGCAGCGAGCCCGCCCCGAGGGGCACGGCACGGGGCGAGCTCCCCTCCGCCACCTCCCATCGCCCCCAACCTTTCTTTTTTTTTCCTTTTTTTCCCCCGTTTTCCCTTGAATCTGGAATCACGCTCAGATAAATCACGGAGCATCGAGCCCTCGCCCTCCCGTGCGCCAACAAGCAGGAGGGGATGTGCCCCGAGCGGGGCTCGGTCTCTCCATCCTTTTCCCTTCCATGCCCCAAATTTCCTCCTCTATCTGAGATAATTCCCTCCTCCACGGGAGGAAATTTCCTCCAGCATGGGGGGAGCAGGGACCGGGAGGGGGCTGCGGGGGCAGGATCCAACCGTGGGAGCCCCCAGAGCGCCCGGCCCCGCTCCCCCTGCACCTTTCCAGCAATTTCTCCGCTCTCTGCCGGGGGGGGGTAAGAAGATTTACGCGTAACCCACCCCCTCCCCGTATATATGGAGGTGATTCTCCCTAAGACCCTCAGACGTTTTCTCTCGCCCTGCCCGGGACGAGGTCCCCAGCGGTGCCGCAGGTGAGTGGGGGGCAGGATGCGGCCGTGCCCCGGGGACTGGAGGTGCTTTGGGGCACGGGGAGGCCCGAAACGCCCCCCCCCAGCTGCTCCAGAAAAAGAGGAGGAATGGGGAATTTTGAGGGATTTAACCTGTTGGGGTGCTGGGTGCCACCTGCACCCCTCCCTCTGCCCTGCTGCTGCCCCAGGGGTGACCAAATCCTGGGTTTTCCCCATCCCTCTCGGCCAGCCCCATTCCTACATCCTCCATCCCCAGGGCTGGTGGCCCCAGGACCCCCTCTGAGACCCCCAACCAGGGCACCGCAGCCCCCCCTGTCCCTCCCCAACCCCCCCGAGTGAGGAGGTGACAGTCCCCACGAGGGGACACGGCGTGGAGGGGTTGGGGACCCCACTGCCCCTCTGCTTTCTGCCCGCAGGCTGCGGGATGCAGTGCGGCTGCGTGCCCCCCCCGCTGCCCGCCCTGCCCGGCTCCTACTGGGTACCAGGTGAGCGCCCAGCGCGGCCAAACTGGGACAACTGGGGAGCACCCCACGGGACCGAGTGCCCCCAGCGCTCCACCCCAAGGGGGTTGGGGGCAGCGGGGGCATCACCCGGTGCCCCCCGGGGGGGGCCGTCGGGGCTCTAAGCGCGCGCCGCTCGCCCCGCAGGGCTGGCCTTCCCCGACTGGGCGTACAAGGCCGAGTCGAGCCCCGGCTCGCGGCAGATCCAGCTCTGGCACTTCATCCTGGAGCTGCTGCAGAAGGAGGAGTTCCGCCATGTCATCGCCTGGCAGCAGGGCGAGTACGGGGAGTTCGTCATCAAGGACCCCGACGAGGTGGCGCGGCTGTGGGGCCGGAGGAAATGCAAGCCCCAGATGAACTACGACAAGCTGAGCCGGGCCCTCAGGTGCCGCAGGGAATGGGGTGGGGGGGGGGGCGAGGAGCCCTTGGGGACACCGAGAGTCCTGGGGGACACTGAGAGACCTTGGGGACACCAAGAGCCCTTGGGGACACCCAGAGCCCGCAGTTTCACCGAGAGAGTTCTTGGGGACACCGAGTGCCCTCAGGGACACTGAGAGCCCTGGGGGACACCAAGAGTTCTTGGGGACACCGAGAGTTCTTGGGGACACCGAGAGCCCTCAAGGACACCAAGAGACCTCGGGGGGACACCAAGAGCCCTTGGGGACACTGAGAGACCTTGGGGACACTGAGGGAGTTCTTGGGGACACCGAGAGCCCTTGGGGACACCCAGAGCCCTGGGGGACACTGAGAACCCTCAGGGACACCAAGTGCCCTTGGGGATACCAAGAGCCCTTGGGGACACCGAGAGTCCTGGGGGACACCAAGAGAGTTCTTGGGGGCACCAAGTGCCCTCAGGGACACCCAGAGCCCTCAGGGACACTGAGAGATCTTGGGGACACTGAGAGCCCTTGGGGACATCCAGAGCCCTGGGGGACTCTGAGAACCCTTGGGGACACTGAGAGTTACTGGGGACACCGAGGGCCCTTGGGGACACCGAGAGCTCTGGGGAACACTGAAAACCCTGGAGGGGGGGGGGGGGAGCACTGAGTGCCCTGGGGGACACCAAGATCCCCTGGGGACACCAAGAGCCCTGGGGGACTCTGTGAGCCCTGGGGGACACCGAGAGCCCTCGGGGACACGGTGGCCACAGGAGCGGGCAGTCCTGGCCCCATGCGCACAGCCCCCGTATGGGGACAGCGGGGACACAACCAGTGGTTCCCTGCAGCTCTCCACATCCCCAGCATTTCATTGAACCCCCCCCCAACACCCACCTACGTGCCCGCCAACCCCCCCGGTGCCGCTAACACCACCCCCCCCGTGACCCCCCCCCAGGTACTACTACAACAAGCGCATCCTGCACAAGACCAAGGGCAAGCGCTTCACCTACAGGTTCAACTTCAGCAAACTCATCTTCGTCAACTGCCCGCTGTGGGACGCCCGCTGCCCGGCCCTGCTGGCGCCCCCCACCCTGCCCACCCAGGTACTGGGTGCTCAGCCCCCCGGGGGGTGTGGGGTGGGGTGGCACGGCCCCCCCCGCCCCGGGACCCGTTGCCCCCGTCCCCGGAGCTGTCACGGCCCCGTTGGTCCCCGCAGCTGGTGCAGAACGTGGTGCTGAGCCGGAGGGCGCTGGTGGAGCCGTTGGTGTGGGCACGGGGTCCCCGGCACCCCCTGCACCCTGAGGTGCTGGAGAAGAGCCGTAAGTGGGTGGGGGGGTGGGGGGGGGGGGTGGGCACGGCCCAAGGGTGGGCATGGCTCAGGGTGGGCACAACCAAAGGCCTCGCACGCCCGCGTGCACCCAGCCCGTGCCAACGTTGCGCACGCTGCCACCCAGCCGGGGAGGGGACCCGCGGGGTGCCTGGGGTGGGGGGCGGGGGGTGCTGGGGGAGGTGGGTGCTGGGTTGGTGGGTGCCAGGGGAGGTTGGTGGGTGCTGGAGTCCGTGGGTGCTGGAGTCAGTGGGTGCTGGGTCAGTGGGTGCCAGGGTAGATGGGTGCTGGGGTTGGTGGGTGCTGGGTCGGTGGGTGCTGGGGGAGGTGGGCGCCAGTGGAGGTGGGTGCCAGGGGCGGTGGGTGCTGGAGTCCGTGGGTGCTGTGTCAATGGGTGCTCTTCTGGTGGGTGCCAGTGGAGGTGGGTGCCGAGTCAATGGGCACCGGGTCGGTGGGTGCTGGGGTTGGTGGGTGCTGGGGTCTTTGGGTACTGGGGTTGGTGGGTGCTGGGGTAGATGGGTGCTGGTGGAGGTGGGTGCTGGGGTTGGTGGGTGCCAGGATCAGTGGGTGCTGGAGTCCATGGGTGCTGGGGTCACTGGGTGCTGGTGGAGGTAAGTGTTGGGTTGGTGGGTGCTGGGTCGGTGGGTCCCAGGGTAGGTGGGTGCTGGGGTCAGTGGGTGCTGGGTTGGTGGGTGCGGGGTAGATGGGTGCCAGTGGAGGTGGGTGCTGGAGCAGTGGGTGCCAGGGTAGATGGGTGCTGGAGTTGGTGGGTGCTGGGGTCAGTGGGTGCTGGGTCAGTGGGTGCTAGGTTGGTGGGTTCCAGTGAGGTGGGTGCTGGGTTGGTGGGAGCTGGGTTTGGTGGGTGCTGGAGTGGTGGGTGCCGGGTCACTGGGTGCTGGGTCGGTGGGTGCCGGGGTTGGTGGGTGCTGGGGTTGGTGGGTGCCAGGGGCAGTGGGTGCTGGGGTCGGTGGGTGCTGGGGTAGATGAGTGCTGGTGGGTGGGTGGGGGGGTGGGTGCTGGGTCGGTGGGTGCTGGGTCACTGGGTGCTGTGTGTGGGTGCTGTGTTTCTGCCCCCCCCGGGTGCGCGCAGCAGGGCCGGGTGCGGGCGGTGCCGTTGCCGGTCCCACAGCAGCACCCAGCGGCTGCGGAGGGGACACGGGGGGGGGGAGGGGGGTCGCAGGGTGCTGGGGCCCAGGCGAGGTACAAGGAAAAAAGGGGACAGGGGGGGTGGGTGGGGGGGTGGGGGGGGAGCACCCTGGGGTGCCGGCACCCTGGGTTACGCTCCAGGCTCTCAGGGTGCTCCCCGTCCCTCTGGCTGCTCGCAGGGCTGGGCTCCGCGTCCCCCCCGTGCCTGGGGGGCTCCTGCTGCCACCCCGAGGAGTTCCCCCCCTTGGCCGCTTTCCCCCACCCGCTGCTGCCCCCCCCCCTACGAGACTGGGCCCCCTTCCCCGGCCACGTCCTGCACCCCCCCCGCCCCCCCCTGCCGCTGCTGCCCCCCCCCCCCCAGCTGGGAACCCCCAACCCCGGGGGGCTCCCCAAAACCGAACCCTTCGCGTTGGGTCCCCACTGCCCCCCCCCCCAAAAAAAACCCTTCCCCGGGCTCCTCGGGGGCTCTGCCGTGAGCGGGGGCCCCCCCCACGTGGAGAAGGAGGATGAGGATGAGGAGGATGAAGATGAGGAGGAGGAGGAGGAGGAGGATGATGAAGGCCGGCACGGGGCGCCCACCGCCCGCAGCTGCCCGGCGGTGAAGCCGCAGGGCAAAAAGGGGGGGTCCCCAGCCGGGGGGGGGGACAACGGGCTCCCTTTCGCCCCCCAGCACCCAGCCATGCCCCCCCGGCCCCCCAGCTGGGCCCTGCAGCCCCCCTAGGGTGGGCGGCCGGGGGGCAGAGCAGCAGCGAGGTCCCCGCGCCTGCCCCCAGAGACCCCCCCCCCAAAAAAAAAAAAAAAAAACACCAAAAAACCCCAAACTTTGGCCCCCGCATGGCTCCGAAATAAAGCGTTGTGCAGCGAGGGGGCTCGGCGTCTCCCTGGAAGCCCCCCCCAAAAAAAAACCTCCGCACCCCAAACCAGGGTCCCCCGGCTGCCAAAAAGGGGATTTTTGGGGGTGTGGGGGGGGTGTTGGGAGCCCTGTGGGGTTCCGGGGGGGGGGGCGCGATCCCGGCGGCCACCGCTCGCTCCCAGGGATTCCCGGAACAGGGCCCCGGCTCGTTTTCATTTTCACTTTTTCCTTGGGTTTCCTGCTGGGAAATCTGCGGGGGGGGTGGGAGGAAATAGGGGAAATTGGGGGGACCCCCGCCCCCCCCCGCCACGGTGCCCCCCATGCCCAGGATGTGTTTTTGGGTCCCAAATCTGCGATGTCCCTGTGGGGCCCCAAATCCCCGACGTCCTGGTTGCCCCCCCCCAGCCATTGGGACCCCGCTATGGGACCCCAAAACCCCCCGGTGTCCCCCTGGGGCCCCCCAAATCGGTGCTGCCCCCATGCCTGGGTGGCCCCGAGGGTCCCCCAAATCCCCGCTGTCCCTCTGTGTCCCCCCCCCCCCCCACCTTGGTATCCATGTGGGTGCCCTAAATCTGTGCTTCCCACTCAAGTCCCCAAATCCCTGCTGTCTCTGTGGGTTCCCCAAATCCCTGCTGACCCCATAGGTTCCCCTGCTCACCCCAATGGTCCCCTAAATCCCTGCTGTCCCCATATGTCCCCCCAAATCCCAGCTGACCCCATAGGTTCCCCAAATCACTGCTCACCCCGATGGTCCCCGAAATCCCTGATGTCCCTGTGGGTCCCTCAAATCACTGCTGGCCCTATAGGTTCCCCAAATCCCTGCTGTCTCTGTGGGTTCCCCAAATCCCTGCTGACCCCGTAGGTCCCCTAAATCACTGCTGACCCCATAGGTTCCCCAAATCACTGCTGTCCCTGTGGGTTCCCCAAATCCCTGCTGACCCCATAGGTTCCCCCAAATCCCTGCTGTCTCTGTGGGTTCCCCAAATCCCTGCTGTCCCTATAGATCCCCAACCCAGCGCTGTGCCTCTGCCCCCCCTACGCTGTCCATAAAGGCCCCCCCAAATCCCTGCTGTCCCCTAAGGACCCTAAATCCCCGCTGTCCCCAAGGTTCCCCCAAATCAGTGCCTCTGACCCCCCTCACCCCGATGTGGCCCTGAGGGTCCCCCAAATCCCTGCTGCCCCTATAGGACCCCAAACCCCACCACCCCCAAAGCTCCCCAAAACCCCACTGCCCCTATAGGACCCCAGCCTCCTGCTGCCCCTATAGGACCCCCAACCCCCCCTCTTTCCCCTATAAGACCCCAAACCCCCTCTTGTCCCTACAGGACCACAACTGCCCCCCACCCCCCTTGTCCCCCAAGCCCCCACTACCCCTATAAGACCCCAACCCCCCCACACTCCTTTAAGACCCCAAACCCCCTCTTTCCCCTATAGGACCCCAAACTCCCTCTTGCCCCCTAAGACCCCAAACCCCAACTGTCCCCTAAGTGTCCCCAACCCCCCCCCCCTTTCCCCTATAAAACCCCAACCCCCCCCACTCCCCTTGTCCCCCAAACCCTCCCCTGCCCCCTAAGTGTCCCCAACCCCCACTCTTTCCCCTATAGAACCCCTAACCCCCCCCTCACCCCCTAAGCGTCCCCAAACCCCCCCTCTTTCCCCTATAGGACCCCAAACCCCCTCTTTCCCCTATAAGACCCCAACCCCCTCGTCCTCCAAGTGTCCCCAACTCCCCCCCTTTTCCCTATAAACCCCCCCCCCCCCGCCCCTATAAGCCCCCCAAACCCCCACTCCCCTCGTCCCCCAACCCCCCCCCCCTTTCCCCTATAAGACCCCAACCCCGCCTGCCCCCCTCTTTCCCCTATAGGACCCCTACCCCCCCCCCCGCCCCTATAAGATCCCAAGCCCCCCCCCCAAACCCCTTGGCCCCCAACTGCCCCCCCATAATACCCCAACGCCCCCAACCCCCCCCCACCCCCTAAACGTCCCCCAACCCCCCCCCTTTCCCCTATAACCCCCCAAACCCTCCCAAACCCCCCCCTTTCCCCTATAACCCCCCCTTTCCCCTTTACCCCCCCCTTTCCCCTACAACCCCCCAACCCCCCCCCTTTCCCCTATAACCCCCCCTTTCCCCTATAACCCCCCAAACCCCCCCTTAACCCCCCCCTTTCCCCTTTTCCCCCCCCCTTCCCTTTCCCCCCCCCTTTCCCCTATAAAACCCCAACCCCCCCGCCCCCTAAGCGTCCCCCAACCCCCCCCCCTTTCCCCTTTAACCCCCCCTTTCCCCTACAACCCCCCCCTTTCCCCTATAACCCCCCCTTCCCCTACAACCCCCCAAACCCCCCTTTACCCCCCCCCTTTCCCCTTTAACCCCCCCCTTTCCCCTACAACCCCCCAAACCCCCCTTTACCCCCCCCTTTCCCCCCCCCTTTTCCCTATAACCCCCCCCTCCCTATAACCCCCCCCTTTCCCCTATAACCCCCCAACCCCCCCCCTTTCCCCTATAACCCCCCCCTTCCCTTTAACCCCCCCCTTTCCCCTTTCCCCCCCCCTTCCCTTTAACCCCCCCCCTTTTCCCTCCCCCCCCCCCCCTTTGCAGCCGCCGCGGCCTCGCGCGGGGATTGGGAGCGGCCCCGCGGCCTCTCCCTGGGCCCGGCCCCCAGCGCCGCCGGGCGGGCGGGGTTGGGGGGGGGGGGGGGGGCGGCCGGGGGTTTGTGGGTTTTTTTATTATTATTTTTGGGGGGGGGGGGGGGGAAAACCGAATTTTTCGGGGTGGGGGGGGCCGCGGGGATACCCCCCCGCCACCCCCCGAAGCCGCTGAGGATGGAAGCGGGGAGGAGGCGGCGGCGGCTCCCGGAGCCCTGAGAGCGGAGCCCAAAAAAGGCCCCGGGGTTTTTGGGGTTTTTTTTTTGGGGGGGGGGGGGCACCATGAGCCTGGGGCCGCCGCAAGGAGCCCTCGACAGGTAAAATGGGGGGGGGGGCCGGGGGGGTTTAAAGGGGGTTTTGGGGGGTTTTGAAGGGGGTTTAAAGGGGCCTGGGGGGTTGGGGAGGGGGTTACGGGGAGGGGGGGGGGGGGAGAGGGAGGGGAGAGGGCGGCCCCCGGGGGAGGGGGGGTAAGGGGTGAAGGGGGGGGGTTGGGGGGGTTTTGGGGTTTTTATGGGGGGGGTTTGGGGGTCCGGGGGGGTGAAAGGGGGGGTTTGGGGGTTGGAAAGGGGTTTTGGGGTTAAAAACGGGGGTTTTGGGGGTGGGGGGGGGCGCTGTGGGGAAGGGGATTGGGGTGAAAGAAGAGGGGGGGGGCGGTGGGGGGGGCTCCGAGCGGTATGGGGGGGGCGGGGGTTGTAGGGGGGAATGGGGGGGTTTTTTGGGGGAAGGGGGGGGTGTAGGGGATGGGGGGGGTTTAGGGAAAGGGGGGGGTGCTGTGAGGATGCCCCCCCGTGGGGTGGGGGGGGGGATCCTATAGGGGGTGGGGGTCACAGTGGGGTTGCTGTGAAATAGGGGGGGTTGCCACAAAAGGGGGGGGGTCCCTATGAAAGTGGGGGGGGGTCCCTGGTGAGGACGCCCCCCCCCCCCCCCATGTGTGTGTGTCCTGGGTTTGGCTCCTGGTGCGCTTGGGGGGGGTCAGTGGGGTTGCTGTGAAAGGGGGGGCCCTATTAAAAGGGGGGGCCCTATTAAATTGGGGTTGCTACCAAAGGGGGGTCCCCAGCGAGGACGCCCCCCCCCCCCGTGTCCCCGTAGTGGGTTTGGATCCTGGTGGTGTTTGGGGGGGGGCTTCAGTGGGGTTGCTCCGAAAGGGGGGGGATCCCTATGAAAATGGGGGGGGTCCTATAAAAGGGGAGGTTCCTACCAAAGGGGGGGGTCCCGGTGAGGACCCCCCCAGTGTCCCCGTAGTGAATTTGGCTCTCGGTGTGCTTGGGGGGGGCTTCAGGGGGGGGGCCCTATGAAATGGGGTTGGGGTCCGACATCAGGGAGCGGGGTCAGGGCAAAGCCGCCGGGGATTTGGGGAAATCGGGGTCCCCCCCGTGCCTCCTGCCCCCCCCCCCCAGCACAACGCGGACCCCCGGGGGGGGGGGGCACCGAGAGCCCGCCAGCCCCACGGGGAGGCCTGGGGTTAATTGTAATTAGTACAAACGAGGTGCGTGCAGCTCCCCAAATGTCCCAGGGTAGGGGTGACCGGGTGACTGCCAGGTTATGGGGTCGGGGCCGGTGCCCCTCTGCCCCCCCCACACCTCCCGCAGCTCTCAGCCCCCCAGCGGGCAAAGAAAGGGCAGAAAGGGGGCTGGGACAGGAGCTGGGCTGGTTTTGGGGTGAAATCCGCAAGAAATGGGTACTCCTGGCTCTGGGATGGGGATGAGGTTGTTATATGGCCGGGGTGAGTGGCACCGACCCCGTGCTCGCCGCTCGCGTCCCGTCGTGGTGTGGGCAGCGTGGCGTTGGGCACTGCCCACACCGGGGGGCTTTTTGGGTTGGAAATGGGTATTTTCGTTCCTGGGCAGGCAAAGTGAGGAGGAGGGCCATGAATTTGCGCGTTGTACCCCAAAAAAAGCCCCATGGCTGCTGCGGGGGATTCAGGGCCGGAGGCAGGAGGGCGAGGGGCTGGGGCTGGGGGGGGCTGCGCTGGGGGTCCCCAAACGGCCAAGGCTCAATTTTGGGATGCCTGATGGGGATCCCAAAATTGATTGATCCCCAAATTGTCCCCCTGTGGGGACACGGCGCTGTAGGAGGGGGCTGCGACCCCACTCGCGTGACGGCCCCGAGCGTGGGGCAGGGTTTGGGGTTTAGGGGGGGGACGGTGCTCACCCCGAGCACCCCCGGGGGGGTGCGGGGAGCCCTCCTGGGGGCACGTTGCCCCCGCTGGGCTCCACCTGCGGGGTGGAGCGGGGCCTTCCAAACCACCCCAAAACCAGGGGGCTTCGCTTTTGGGGTCTGTTGGCTGGGGGAGCAGGAGAAATAAAAGCCCCCGGGGGGGGGACACCGCTCAGCGCCGGGCGTTACGGGGCCGCTCGGCGCTCTTTAAATAGCCGCCGGCTGCGCCGCTCTTTAAGGTCAGGTGCCCGAAGGGCCCCGGAGCCGCTTCTCGAAGCCACGGGCGCCGTGGGAAGGGGTCAGGGCGAGGAATTTCCCCCCCCTGCGGGGCTGCCCCACTCCTCCTGGTTCCTCAGGCTGCTTTTATGGAGAGCAGGGGGGCAGCCGGGGCTCCCACTTGGGCTCGGCCTCCCTCCTGGGTGAATTTTTGGCCAGGGGACGACCCCACAGGAGGTGTTCCCCGAGCCCTTGTTGCTCGTGCTCCTTCCCGACACGAGGAGCCGCGAGCTGCCCCGCCGCGGGGCGCACGGCTCGCCTCCACGAGGGCGTTTGGGGAGAAGACGTCCCCGCGGGGCAGGTTTTTCCCTATCTCACCCCAATACCCACACCTCCCCACCCCGCTGTGGGGCAGGTTATTCCCTATCTCAGCCCTATACCCGCACCTCTTCCCTATCTCGCCGCCGTACCCACGTCTCGCGCCCCCAAAGCGCTGTCGGCGGCCGCTGGCGCATCCAGCTCTGCCGGGCCGGGTTTATCCGGGGCTGATCGGCCCCGGCGGCGCTGGCAGGGAGGGTTTGGGTAGGGTTTGGTGCTCGTGCTCCAGCCCGAGCCGCTCGCTGCCTTTCCCCCGCAGGTTCAGGCCCCGTTCCTGGTGGATCCGGGCCTTGCGCCGCGTGGGAACCGCGTTTCCTTGGCGGGGGCTTGGGATCCCGGCCCTGCTGGCCCTGTCTGACTCCCTCCTCGCTCCCACGGCGCGCTTCCCTCGCAGGCAGGGAGGGGAAGGATGACACGGGCGCTTTTTCAGACCGAATCGGGTGGGAGGAGAGGGCTCCCGGCACGCGGGGCTGCTGCTGGCGCTCGCTGACCCCCGCCGGTCGCGGTACCGACCCGTGGCATTCGGCAGCGGGGCTCCGAGCGGGGCGCTGCCCCTCCTCACCCCTCCTCACCCCTCCTCGCCTCTCCTGGCCCCTCGTGCTGCTGCTGCCGGTCCCCACGGGCACGGCTCGTGGCTCTTGAGCAACGGGAGCCTTCTGGACACGCTCCCGCAGCACAACTCCGGGCCCTTGCCCTGCTTGGCACAACCGGGGCGCTCCGAGGGGCCCCGCGCCGCGCTGCGGGTCCGGGGACCCAAGCGAAGGGACCGGGGACACAAGCGAGGGCCGTGGCCGGACCCTCGTGTCCCCTCCGTGGGCGCATTTTACAAAACCCACCGGTTCCCGAGGTGCAGCCTCCCCGTAGGGACCTGGCATTACAAAAATTTGCAGCTCACAGACAATTAGAGACGCGGGGAACGGCGCCTGCTCTGCCAATAAACGAGCAGGGCTGCTGCGCTCGCCGGCTTAATTTTTTATTATTTTTTTTTTTTTCCCTTTTTCCTCCTTTTAATTAAAATCCTTAATTTAAACAAAGCTCTCGCAGAATCCCCTGCCTGCTGCAGCGAGGTTGCTGCTGCAGGAACCCAGGGATTTGAATTTGGTTAGCTGCGGCGTGGACGGGGCCGGAGGGGGGGGGCTTTGCATCCGATTTGCAAAATGGAAATCGGTACCCACGGGCCGAGGCTTCGCTCCGCCGCTTTCCCTCAGAAATAAAAACTAAAAAATAAACAAACAGGGGGAGATTTGCTGCAGAAAAGCCCCAAAATGAGCAAGGTTGGACCGCAGCCTCCTGGCACTGCGGGGTTTTTTTTCGGCAGCCGCGGGGACCCCGGTGCGGATGGGGCCGCGCGCCCTGCGCTTCGCTCGGCCGGCAGCACCCTGGCAGGGCTGCGATGTGCCTCTGCGCACAAACTTGGGAGCAGACCCATCATTACGAGCTTCCCCCGTGCGTCATCGCTCAGCAGCCGAGCGGCCGGGCCCCGCCGCGGGAGCAGGGGGGCATTTTTGGGACTGAAGCCGGCACCCGCGTGGGCAGGGACGAGGAAGCCGCCGGGCGCTGCACGTGTGCCGGGGCTGGATGCGGCCGGGCAAACGCCGTCTCCTTCTGCAGCGCCGTGGGGATGGAGGTGGGGGGGGGGGGAAGGGGAGGAAGTTGAATCATTTTTAGCTGAAATTCCTTCCTTCCTTCCTTCCTTCCTGTCCCCAAATATCGGGAGGCGGCCGGCACGGGAAGGGCTGCGGCTGGGCAGGGCTGCGGGCTTGCAGCGGGGAGCGGCGCATCGGCGCGGCGCTGCCTCCCCCGCCGCATCCCGCCGCCGTGCCCGCCGGGCAGCGAGTCGGGCACCCCCCCGGGACACGCGTTTCCCTCCCCAAGTTGTGGTTTTGCCGTCGTTTGCCCCGATTTGTCGCTCTCGCCCCGCCGGCGAGGCCCGTGCCGGCGCGCCCGTGTCCGAGCGTCGTGTCCCCGGGAGGGGGGACTGCAGGCAGCAGCCATTTGGAGCCCTGGAAGGAAAAAAAGAGCTGGAGGCTGACCCACTTGGCGGGTTTGATTCCGTTCCCCTCTTAATCTTTTAATGGTGCCGTTCGCTCTGCGTGGGCTCCTCAGGTGGCAGCGCGGGCCGGGCCCTAGGTGCTTGCTCCGGAGCGTGGCTGCTGATTTTTCTCCCTTTTTATTATTTTTTTTTCCCCCTTTTTCGAGTTGAGTTGGCCAGAGCGCCCTGTCCCCAAGGAGACAAAGAGGGAAAGGAGCTGGACAGAGCTGGCGGTGCCCACCTTGACCCCGCCGGGTGCTGGGCTGCCCTCGTGCCTCGCCGTGGGGGCCTCAGCACCCTCAGCGTGCTTCCAGGGGGGAGATCCCGACCAGAGCTGATAATTGAGCTAAAAATAGCCGGAATCAGGGCAAATAACCTCAGCCTAGTAACGTGACGTGCCCTGGGCCAAGCGGAGCGTGGGACACCCGAGAGGTTGGGGGGGGACGGGGACGCTCCGAGGGCTGTTTTGGAGCGGGTGAGCGGCCGGAGCCTGGCCCTGCTCCTGCTGTGCCGGGACCCGATGAGTCAGGGGCGCTGGCGTGAGTCAGCCGGCAATTCCCGAGGAATTTCGGGCCCCAGAGGAGCCTGCAGGGCCGTGGAGTTAAAGCTTGTAGGAAAACCTGAGCGCCGATCCTCCTGCGGGTGCTGGTTTGGGACCCGAGTCGGGCCGGCGCAAGCGCCCGTGCAGCCTTTGGTTAAAAACGGCCCCGTTTTGGCTCCCCGTAAGTCAATTAGGAAGAAGCTTACGCAAAGCCGAATTAAACGACTCTCGGAGACAGAAATAAGCTGGCGCTGGCCTGGCTGCCGCGGGTCGTGTGGGAAGGGGATCCCGCTGTAAGCGTGGCGTTGGCGTCGCCCCGCATCGTGCTGGGGCAGGGCTGGGGGCTGCCGGCCGGGCTCTGGGCGCACACAGGCACCTTTGGGCACCTTTGGGCTCCTTTGGGCACCTTTGGGCACCGGGGAGCTCGCCCTAAAGCCGGCCCTAAAAGGCTGCTCAGCCCCAGCCTCATTCGTCAGCGCTTCCCCTCTTAAGTCCTCGCATCCGGGGCGATGCCAAAAGAGGAGCCCGATCCTTCCTTGGCCTGGATAAACGGCGCCGCCTGACCGGCCGGGTAATCCCGTGGGTAATCTCAGCGGGATCGCCGTGCCCCCCGTGCCTCCCGTGTGCCAGGAGGGAAAGCTGCCTCAAGGCTCAGCTCGAGGCTGGGGGGGCTGAGGGTTTGCTTGCAGGTCTGCTCCCAAAGCCTTCGAAGCGGGGCCCTGTCCCGGCGTTTCCCGTCTCCTCTAAACCCTCACCAAATCTCCCAGGCCACGGGGCTGTCCCCAGGCCTGATTTCGTCCCCTTTTCAGCAAGGGAGGCCGGGGGATCTGCTGAAAACGGGACCGAGGAGATCAGAGGCTGCACCCCGATGGCTCTCCGGCTCGGATGGGGGGTGCCAGGCAGGGAGGGGCCGCGCAGGAGAGTGCTGATCCCACGGAAAGGGGCGCAATTACCCCAGCGCGCCTGTAATTGTGGTTTCGGGAGCCGTTGCGTCTTGGAAAGCGGCAGCGAGGCTCTGGGGCTGGCGCTGTGTTGGGCTCCAACTTTTCTTCCCCTGGGGGAGGTTTGGGGCCGCGCGGGGACCCTACTGGGTGCCCCCCACCTCCCGCAGCCTGGGTTTTGGTGCCAGCACGGGGCAGCTTGGCACGAGGTGGAGCTACAGGAGATGGAGCACCAGGGGTGCCTTGCGTTCCCAGAGGCTGCTCGCTCTCTCCCCAGGCTTCCTGCAGCCCCTCTGCCTCCTGCCCCCCGTCCCTGCTCCTTCCCAAGGCCGGGAGGACTCATGCAGGCGGTGTCCGAGCCTCCGAGGCGGTGCCAGGCAGGAGGAGAAGCCCCGGAGGGAGCGCAGGACGCGGGGAGGTGGTTTTGGGAGGTGGTTTTGGGGTCCCGTGAGCGGCTGCGTCGCGTGTCCCTCATCTTGATCCGTTCGTCTCCTCTTTCCACCAAAGACCTTTAGCATCCCCTGGGGCTCTCCCCGAGCCCGGTGGCGGGGCTGGGCTGGGAGAAACATTTTCCTGAGGCCAGGCAGATGAGGGGGGACGGATGGGTGCCAGCTGCCGATGCTTTCCAGCGCCGGGCATTGGTTATTGCCGAGAAGGGAACAGGTCCCGGGTCCTGGCGGTGCCATGGGGTTGCTCCATCCACCCGACCCCGCTCTCCTCCTCCGCAGGTTGAGCAGCCTGTCTTCCCTGGGCGATTCGTCTTCGGAGCGGAGGTCCCCCGGGCACCGCCGCCAGCCCTCTGACTCCTCCGAAACCACAGGTAGGCTGCGCTGCCCCTCGGCGGCTTCTCCAGGATGGTGCTGAGCACCCAGCGGCACCCAGCCCTGGTAGTGCCTCTCATCCACCCCCGGGGCATGGCTGGGGAGGGAAACGGGGTGTCAAAAAGCCCCCGGGGGGCTGCAGAAGAGGGGGTGGCTGCTGCTGGTGCTGCTGCTCCTGCTGCTGCTGCTGCCAGGGGGCCCAAGGAGGGGCTGTGGCCCCCGAAACCGGGTGCACCGGGGGATCCGAAGCTCGGAGCCTCACTTTTTATTCCTCTCCCGTCCCTCCCCAGGCCTGGTCCAGCGCTGCGTCATCATCCAGAAGGACCAGCATGGCTTCGGCTTCACGGTCAGCGGCGACCGCATCGTCCTGGTGCAGTCCGTGCGGCCAGGTGAGGGGGGCGGAGGGGACAACGGGGGGGACCCGCAGCCGGGTTCGGGAGGTTCCCCCGGAGAAGGGAGGAGGTTTTGGGGTGAGGCTACCCGGGGACAGCGCCAAATTAAGGTCAGGCCCCTTTCCAATCCCCCCGTGCAGCCGGCGGGTGGGTGGCTGGGGAATTCCCTTCGGCAAGCCCTGGGTAAACACAGCCCCAGCAGCCCCGCGGCTCTTGGCGCTGTGCTGCAGGAGACGCTGCCGCTTCTGCCCTATAATGACTTTGCGGGGTGGCGGGGCTGGGAGCAGCAGTTTAGACAGACAATGAGCTGCTTATTTTACAGCGGATGTTCCCACCTCCTCCCTCCTTCCCCCCCCCCCCTCGCCCTTCTAGCCCGAAAGCCAGGAAAAATGAGAATATAGGGAAGGGAAAACGCTGCGAGTTTGGAGGGCAGGGTAGCGCCGCGGCTCCTCTCTCCTGCACCAGGGGCTGCGTGGAGAGACCCCCCCTCGTCCCAGGGGGATGGGGAGGGGGACGGGGACCCTCAGGGCCCGGTCAGGGGTGCGTGGGTGGCCCGGTGAGGACAGGGGGGGACTCGCAGACCCCCCGGGCTCCTCCAGCTGCCAACAAGGCGAGCGCTGAAGCCGGAGGAATCCCGGCAATCCCGTGGACTTTCCACTCCCCGAGCTCGCTGCCGTGTCTCGGGTCCTTGGCCCGGAGTCGGGAGCTGATGGAAACATTTCCTCTCGGTTTTGGCTGGGGAGAAAAGAGCATTTTTCGCGTCTTTGAACCTCCACGGCTTTGTTACAGAGCCGGGGAGGGGGAGAGGAGGCAGAGCAGCGCTGCTCCTCCCGGGCCCCGCTCCTGCCTTTGGATGGAGGCGGCTCCGGGGACGGGCAGGAGACCCTGGGGATGGGGGGAACCCGGATTTGGGGGTGGGGGAGTCCCAGATCCAGCCAGGGCTGGAAAAGGCTGGGGCTGGGGGGCTGTGCCACTGCCCTGGGTGACGTCCCCGTGTCCCCACTGTGTGGCAGGAGGAGCAGCCATGAGAGCCGGGGTGCAGGAGGGCGACCGCATTGTCAAGGTGAGCACCCCCGGCCCCCCCCCTCGCCGCTGCTGCCCCACACACCCCAGCTTAACACCGTTCCTTTCCTCCTCTCCTCTTTTCTCCTTTCCCCGCCAGGTGAACGGCATGATGGTGACCAACAGCTCCCACCTCGAGGTGGTCAAGCTGATCAAGTGTGAGTACGGCCGGGGGTTGTGGAGGAGGTGGGGGTGGGGGGGGGCACGATCTGCCCCACGGCAGGGAAAACGGGGCCCTAAAAAAAGAGAGCCCAGGCAGAACCAGCAGCTTCTCAGTCCTGCCCGTGCTGCTGTGGTTTTCCCCCTGGGTGGAGGGCACCGGGGTGCCTCGAGCCTGCTGCTGCCCAGAGCTTTCCATCCCTTTTTGCTCCTGGGGGGTGAGGCTCGTTGTAAATCCCCAGCTGTGAGGCCTAAAGACGGGGTTCTTGGGGAAAAGATGAGAAAACCCATTCTGGTCCTTCCTGCACAGGCTCATAGGGACGGGCACACCGCCACCGCGGTGCCGTGACGCTTGCTTGATGTTTGGGGTCCAGGCAGTGAATAACACATCTCCTTCTCTCCCTTCCCTTCCCTTCCTGCTCCCGGCTCCTTCCAGCTGGTGCCTACGTCGCTCTGACCCTCCTGGGCTCCCCCCCGCCGTCGGTGGGGCTCTCCAACTCGCAGCAAGACGTCAGCACGCCGGGGGCTCCCCGCGTCGCCCCCGCTTGCCCCCCGCCACCTCCACCCCCTCCGCTCCCACCGCCGCAGCGCATCACCGGCCCCAAACCCCTGCAGGTCGAGCACCCTCCCCGCTGCTGCCCCCCTCCCCGCCCGCCTCCCCCCCTGCGTGGCCGGGGGGGGGGGGGGAAGATGTGCAGAGCTCAGCCCCTCTCTCTCGTGCCCACCATTGCAGGACCCCGAGGTGCAGAAGCACGCCACGCAGATTCTCCGCAACATGCTGCGGCAGGAGGAGGCAGAGCTGCAGGTACGGCGCGGCCACGGCGCTTTTCCTCCAAGGAAATCCTCCTCCCGGGGTGGGTTTTTCCTCCCCCGGGGGGCACCTCACCTCTCTCAGCCCCTCATCCCAGCTCGCAGCATCCCAAAGTCCGCAGCGTCTCCACCAGGCTGCGCTGGCATTTGGGGAGAGGGAGGATATTGGGGTGCTGACCCGCAGCACGCGGGTGCCCTCTCAGCCCGCTGACCCCTTCAGCTGCTCCTTTTCCCTCTCCCCACGGGTTGTGGGATGAGCTGATGGGCTCGGGGCCCTGCTCAGCATCCTCTTCTCTCCTCTCAGCGCTTCTACGAGGCCTACAGCCGCAACCCCGCCACGGTGGTGGAGGAGCAGATCGAGGGGGCGCGCCGGCGGGTCAGCCAGCTGCAGCTCAAAATCCTCCAGGAGACCGGCGGCTCCATGGTAGGGGAGATACGCAGGAGTTTTGGGGGGAATTAGTGGAGTTGGGGCGTCCTGGTTAAGATTCGGGTGTCCTGGGGCTGCAAGTGGCCGGGCAAGGTGGCGGAGATGTTTGTGCTTTCCCAAATTTTCTGCTGTGGGTGGGAGCTGCTGCAGCTGGGCGTCCCCTCGCTCCATCCCCGGGTGTCCCCACGCGCTTGGTGGCATCCCAGCACCTCCTCTCCTTGCAGGATTCGGGGCGGCTCTGCGGGGACTCCGGCTTGGCCGCTTTCAGAGCAGCAGAAGGTGAGCGGTGCTGGCAGCTCGGCCCTTCCCCGTCCCGCTGCGTGGGGCAGTCCCAAACGTGGGGCTCAGCCTCGTCTCCGTTCCCAGGCCGCCTCTCGCTGGACTCTCAGGACGGTGACAGCGGCTTGGAGTCGGGCACGGAGCGGTTCCCCTCCGTCAGCGAGGTGAGAGCGAGCCCCAAACACTGTCGGGGGGGGGAAAAATGGGGTTGGAAACCCGCTGCCCCTCACCCGGGGGGGCTGAGGAAGGCAGCGAGGCTCAGACGGAGGGCGCTGTGCACCGAGGATTTGGGTTTGTGGTTGTGATTACTTCTTCACCTTCTGAGCCAGCTGAATTCCTCGTAACGCAGTCTCAGCTCTGAGTTTTTGGGCTATGCAAGGCAGACCCTGAAATGCAGCGTACCCGGGCTCGTGGTCCCAGTCTTAAATCCCTCCCAGTAGCCCCGGAGCATGGATGTGGTGTCCGAGTTCCCCGAGCCCATTGCGAACGGGGTCTGGGGGTCTCTGAGCTGGAAACTGCCCCTGAGACAGCCCCAAAAATCTCAGCCGGGTGGGCGAGAGCCGCCCCCAGCCCCGTCCCCTTTGTCACCTCACTGTCATCCCCAGCAGATGTCCCTGAACCGCAACTCCGTCCTCTCCGACCATGGCCTGGACAGCCCCCGCACCTCCCCGGTCATCACCTCCCGCCTCTACCAGCACCACCACCGCCGCCAGGGCTCCGACACCCCCTTCGCCCCCACCGCCGAGCAGGTAGGACGGGGACGATCCTGCCCCGGGGGTGGGCTGGGTGCTGGGAAGGACCCTGCGGGCGTCCCTGCGCTCCCCAAAGCCGGTGCCTGGCTCCCAGCACCGTCCCCCGTCCTCCCTGCAGGGATCGGAGCGCACGGGACGACCCCTCATCATCGGGCCGGAGGAGGATTACGACCCGGGGTACTTCAACAACGAGGTAGCGGTGGCCAAACTCCTCTTGGCTTCATCCCATCTCATCGGGGGCGGCGGGATGGGTTCACGGGATGGGGCTGGCACCCCTCCCACGGCCTTCCCTTTGTTGCCAGTGCCCGGGAAGCGGTGGCATTTAGAAATCCACCCGAGGAGGGTTTCAGCCGTGCTGCTGGACCCCACTGCCCCTGTCACCCAGCCCCTGCTGTCACCTCTCCCACTTTGGGGACAGGGATGTCCCCAGTCGAGCCGGCGGTGCCGCTCCAGGGTCGGCCGGTGGTCCCATCGGGGTGGGAGATGGGGAGCAGCGTGGGAGCTGGGGTTGAAGGCAGCGCTGAGCTGCGGGGTGGGGATAATCCGGAGAATTCGGTTCCTTCCCTGCCTAACCGCTGCTTTTTCCCCCGGGTCCTGCAGTGCGACTCCCTCTTCCAGGACCTGGCCAAGCTGAAGTCGCGGCCGGCGCACTTGGGGGTCTTCCTGCGCTACATCTTCTCCCAGGCCGATCCCAGCCCCCTGGTAAGACCTTACAGACACCAAACGGGGGGGGAAATATCCATGGGGCAGCGTGTTCGGGGTCGTCCCCACCTCCCTGGGGTCCCGCGGGGCGCTGATGTTTTGCAGAGCGCCCTGGCAAAGCGCAGGCTCCGCGCAGAGCTCCGGCAGCCGGCTCCTGCTGCAGGCAGCTGCCAGCCAGCCGCATCCCCAGCTGTGCCTGCGGCGAGGGGAAAGCCCAGTGTAGGGTTACACGGCCTCCCCTTCCTCCCAGGCGTGGCACGGGGAGGGTGCTGCCCTCCCCGGACCCCCGCCATCGTTTCCTGTTTTACGGCCGCCGTCCGGCCTTACCGAGCGTTTTCACCTTCCTGCCTCGAACCCGCTGACCACCTCCGCTCTCCCCCCTCCTCGCAGCTCTTCTACTTATGCGCAGACGTGTGCCAGCAGGCGGCCGCGAAGGATTCCCGGGGCTTGGGAAAGGAAATCTGGAACATCTTCTTGGAGAGGAACGCGGTGAGGACCGGGGCTGCGAGCCTGCGCGGGGACGGGAGGCGGGAGGGGAGTCGGCTGCAGAGCCAGCCTCGCACGGCGGTGTCGCGCCCCTTGCACAACGGCCCTGTTTGTAACGGCGTTCTCGCCGCTGCCGTCGCTTTGCTGGTTCCTCTGCATTGCGTAAGGCGCGTGCCCCGGCGTTGCACAACGGCAGCGGCCTCAGCACCCGACAGCTCGGGGCAGGAGGAGCAGGAGGAGCAGCAGGAGCATCCTCCTGGCAGCGAGGATGGGGCTCGGGGCTCTGCCGTTAGCCCTCCTGGGGCACCTACTGCTTGGAGGGAGCAGGTTTCGCTCCCGCTTTCACTCCGGAGGATTTTGTATTTTGGGTGCTGAGTGCCGGGCGTTTGTGTGTCTGGGAGCGTTGAGGCTCTCAGCTCGTGGCTGCAGCAGTGCCGGGTGGTGGTGCAGGAGCACGGGCACCTTCCCCAGCAGCTCGGCGCTGGTGTGAGCGTGGTTTCAGCACCCCCAGCCCCTTCCTGCCCTGCTCGCTGCGTGGCAGAAGCGGTGCTGAGCTGCTCTTGTGTCACCTTCCCTCCCCAGCCTCTCCGAGTGAAAGTGTCGGAGCAGCTCCTGGCTGAGATCGGTGAGTGAGGAGGGCGAGGCTCTCACAGCCTGCCCCGGGGCAGCCAGGGGATCCTCTGCGCCCTTCCCTTTGGGCTGCGGTGCCACCGGCTGCCCTCTTCTGTCACCCAGAGACTCGCCTGCGGAACGGGGACGATGTCCGAGCCGCCCTCTTTGAGGCTCAGGAGATGGTGATGCCTGAGATCCAGGAGCAGATCCAGGACTACAGGTGGCCCAGGGGCACAGAGCTCCTCGTGCTTCCCCCCCCCCTCCCCGGTGCCTGCACCCGGTGCCCGGGCTCGCGGCGCTGAGCCCCGCGTGTGTCCGCAGGACGAAGCGCACCATGGGCCTGGGGAGCCTGTACGGGGAGAACGACCTCCTCGACCTGGACGGGGACCCCCAGAAGGAGCGGCAAGTGGCCGAGAAGCAGCTGGCCCAGCTGGGTGACATCCTGTGAGTGTCCTGCCACCTCCCCAGCCTTACTGGGGGAGACTGGGAAAGGAGAGTGTGGAGCGGGAGCTGGGCGCGCTGGCATCGGGGGGACACGGGGGGGAGGAAGGGCTCGGTGCTGGGAGCACCCCACTGGGGGCCGAGCAGGGGAACCCCTTCCCAAGGAGCTCTTTCATCCCTCCCTGTCTCTCTTTCCAGGTCCAAATATGAAGAGGACAGGAGGTGAGTGACCCCTGCACGTGGCAGGCGTGCGCCCAGACGCGGCTGCACTGCGGGCGGTAGCTCAGGAGGCAAAAGGGGGGGGCTCAGACAGGAGGTGTAGGGGCACCTTGTCCCCGTGCTGGCCCAGGGCACCCTGTCCCAGTGCCGTGCGTCCCCGGGGGCTCTCGGGGTGGCCCTGGGGCAGGAGCAGGGTGAGACTCACCTCAGGGTTCCCCAGCTCACCCTCTCGAAGGCTTCCTGCCCTTCTCCTCCCTTCTCAGCCGTCACCTCCGGGCACCCCGCACCCGTCCTGGCCTCATTCACCCCCTCCACCCCGCACCGCTGCGTCCCGGTGCCTCACCCCCAGCTCCCGCTCTGCTCTCTTCCAGCTCCCCCATGGCCTTTGCCCTCAGCACGTACATGAACCACACGGGCATCCGCAGCCGGGAGCCGCGCGTGGCCAGCGCCAGCGAGAAGGCGCAAGCCCTCCCGGACAAGGACAAGTGGCTGCCCTTCTTCCCCAAGGCCAAGAAGGTGGGGGGCTGGCTGGCTGGCTTGGCAGCCCCCGGGGATGGTGCTGCCCCCTCCCGAGGTCGGGGTGATGCCAGCGTTCCTCTCGGGTGTCCCAACAGAGCAGCAGCACGAAGAAGGAGAAGGATGCCATGGAAGACAAGAAGCGCAACCCCATCCTCAAGTACATCGGGAAGCCCAAAATCTCCTCCCAGAGCAGTGAGTACCGGCACCTTCTGGGACACCGTTTCACCACCGCCCTGCTGCCAGAGGAGACCTGCAGCCACCCGCCTGCCCTTGGCTCCCCGTCGCCCGCAGCAGGCACCTCTCAGCAGCTCCCCCGCGCTCTCCTCCTCCAGCCGCCCGCTGGAATCCCGTTATCTGGACCGTCCGTGCTCCCACCTGGCTTTGAGGGGAGCAGGAAGGGATCTGAGCTGAGCTCTCCCCTAAATTCATCCTAAATAACCCCATCCTGCAGGCCGCCACGGCCCAGGAGCTGCTGGGGTGTGCTGGGATGGTGGAGAGCCTCCGCACGTGTGCCTCCAGCCGTGTGTGTTCCCCTTCCTCCCCTTCTGCTTTCAGTTCTCATGCCGTCAGCTCACTCGCTCCCTCCCTGCCTCCTTCGCCGCTGAAACGCAGGATTGATTTGACATCTCATTTTTGTTTTTTTTTCCTTTCAGCATTTCATGTCCCTTTGTCCCCTGTCGAAGGTAAAAGGCCTCTTCTTTTATTTGCCATTCACCTCATGCGCTTGGTTTTGGTTTATCCCCCCCCCGAGGCACCCAGCGTTGGGGCGGGAGGAGGGCGCGCGCGCACGCTCGGGACGTCTCCCCGCTGCTGCCCGCTGGCCTTGGGGACACCCCCGTGCTGAGCTCCTGCAGCTCCTCCTGCCCACCCTCACCAAGGTCCCTTCCTCACCTTCGCCCCAGCAGTCAAACCCGGCAATGTGAGGAACATTATCCAGCACTTTGAGAACAACCAGCATTACGAGAGCCAGGAGCCCGGCACGCAGCGCCTCTCCACCGGCAGCTTCCCCGAGGACCTGCTGGAGGCTGACGGGTAGGGTGGAGGCTGCCGGGTGCCCTCGGTGGTCCTGGGGGCTCTTTCTGGCCGGGACCCTGAGTTTTCCTGCACGTGTGCGTCCCTAATGCCATGTGTGCGTCCCTGGTGCCTCTCCGGGCTCGGCCTGACTGCCCCCGGCTTTGTCTCCCCGCTGCAGCTCCCGCGCCGAGGTGAAGCTGGGCCGCTCGGAGAGCTTGAAAGGCCGCGAGGAGATGAAGAAATCTCGGAAAGCCGAAAACGTGCCCCGGTCCCGCAGCGACGTGGACATGGACGCCGCAGCCGAGGCCACCAGGCTTCACCAGTCGGCGTCGTCCTCCGCCTCCAGCCTGTCCACCAGGTGGGAGCCGCTGCTGGAGCCCGGGCTGGGGGGGGACCTGGGTTCCCCATGGCCTTCAGGAGGGATTTGGGATGCTCGGGGGCCTGAAACCTCCCCCTTGGGCTGAGAAAAAGCCTCCTGGGCAGGCTCCGTGGGTCAAGGCCAAGCGAATGGGACGGTGGCTGCAGCACCCGGCTGCCCGCAGAGCTCCGGGGCTGACGTTTTTCATGGGAAACGGGGGGGAAATTGGGTTTAATCTCGTGGGAAGCGCTGCAGGGTGGACAGAGGGGGCTCGTGGGTGATGCTCCTGTCCCTTTCCCAGGTCGCTGGAAAACCCCACGCCCCCCTACACGCCCAAGATGGGACGCAGGTGAGTGGCCCGGCCAACGCTGCCATCGCCTCTACCGCGCCGGTTTCCTACAGAGCAGGAGGGGGTCACTGTAGGGGGGACCTGGGGGGGGGTCAGAGGGGCTCTGCCTAGCTTCTTCTCCCTTCCCACCCCCGGGGCCTTGCCAGAGCACAAGGGGAAGCGACGCCCAGGGCTGCCCCCGGGAGGGAGTCCCCGGAGATGCCTCCGGCTTGGCGCAGTCCCGCTGCGTAAAGGTCAGCTCCCCGTCCTCGGGGGGTAGGGGGCACCTCTGTTCCCTTGTGTCTCACGCAGGAGCTTAATGGACCTATGTAGATGGCTGCTGGGGGACCTAGTCTGTTAGCTCGAGAGTCAGAGGCTTGTGCTTCTTGTGCTGAAGGTCCCGGGTTCAAGCCGAAATAGGGCCCAGGTAGATATTGGCTGTGCTGGGAGTGCTGCAGGCGGGCTCGCTGGCTGCCGCGGCCGCGGCGTACTCCCACCGCGCCGCCTTTCACCCTCCCAGGAGCATCGAGTCGCCCAGCCTGGGCTTCGGCGTCGACCCCTTCCTGCCTCACCTCCTGGAGGACGAGCAGGGCCAGCTCTCGGACCTGGAGCCCGAGCTGGACTCGCAGAACTGGCAGCACACGGTGGGCCGGGAGGTGCTGGCCAGCCTGCCGCAGAAGGAGATCGACCGGCAGGAGGTGATCAACGGTAAGGAGCCGGGGGTCTCCCGCCTCCATCGCCACCTCGGGGGGGTCCCGGGGGACGTCCCCAAGCCCCCGCCTGCCTCTCGCGCAGAGCTCTTTGCCACGGAAGGATCTCACCTCCGCATCCTGCGGGTCCTCGACCTCCTCTTCTACCAGCGGATGAGGAAGGAGAGCCTGCTGTCCCGCGAGGAGCTGGCGCTGCTCTTCCCCAACCTCCCCGACGTGATCGAAATCCACAGTGAGCCTCCTCCTCTCTCTCCCCCGCAGAGCTGGCGGCACCGTCCCATCCCTGCCCTCTCGTTCCCCTCTCCTGGTGGCTCTCCAGAGCCTGTTAAATTCGGGGATCTGCCGGTGCCCCCCTCCGGGATGCCCGAGCGTCGCCAACCTTTGCGTGGCGTGGTTGAGGGGCAGGCGTCGGTGCCGCGCTCCTTGGCAGGTTCCCTTCGAGCAGCCCAAGCTCACTTCTCGTTTTCTCGCATCCTCGCCCAGATTCTCTCTCCGAATCCATGAAGAAGCTCCGGGAAGAAGGACCAATCATCAAGGAAATCGGGGATCTCATGCTGTCTCGGGTAAGGCGGGGCGGCTGCTGGGGACGTCTCCTCCTCCGTGAGGATGGACGGGGGTAGAGGGGGCTCTGTGGAGCCAGGGCACTGGGGTGGACGAGCTCTGGGAGAGCCCTGGATGGGGTCAGGGAGGGGAGGGCCAAGCCTGGGGGTGACTGAGCCCCCCCCTCTGTGCTCCCCCCCCCAGTTTGACGGCCTGGCCAAGGAGGAAATCCAGCAGGTGACTGCGGACTTCTGCTCGTACCAGTCCATCGCCCTGGAGCTGATCAAAACCAAGCAGCGCAAGGAGACCCGCTTCCAGATCTTCATGCAGGTTGGCTCCTCTCCTGGGCTTCTCCTCGCCCCGGGGCTCTCCCAGCTCGCCCCCGTGGCACCTCGGAGCCTTCATCCTCTTCCTCCTCCCGCCCTAGGAAGCAGAAAGCAACCCGCAGTGCCGGCGCCTGCAGCTGAAGGACTTGATCATCTCCGAAATGCAGCGCCTGACCAAGTACCCGCTGCTGCTGGAGAACATCCTCAAGCACACCGAGGGTAGGGGCTGGGGGGTGCCGGGGGGGCACCGGGGGGGCACCGGGGGCCGTGCACACCTCAGGCAGCTTTGGGCCGTGGGGCTCGTGCCTGTCCCTTGTCACCCGGAGCCAAAACTGGGGGCTGTGGGGAGGCCGTGCTGCTTTCCAGCCAGGCCGGGAGGGCACTGGAGGGAAACTGGGGGGAAACTGGGGGAACTGGGGGGAATCCATCTCCTCCTGACCTGCACTCCGCCGTCGCAGCGGGCACCTCGGAGCACGACAAGCTGTGCCGAGCCCGGGACCAGTGCCGGGACATCCTCAAGTACGTGAACGAGGCCGTGAAGCAAGCGGAGAACCGGCACCGCCTGGAGGGCTACCAGAAACGCCTGGACGCCACCTCGCTGGAGAGGACCAGCAACCCCCTGGCTGCCGAGTTCAAGGTAGCCCCCAGCTCCTGGGGGGACCCGGGGGGGGGGTCACCCGGTGCTGGCCACGTTCACAGCCTCCCTCTGCCCCCCCCCTCAGAGCCTGGACCTCACCTCCCGGCGCATGATCCACGAGGGGCCGCTCACCTGGCGCATCAGCAAGGACAAGACCGTGGGTACGGACCTTTTCGGGGAGGGCTTGGAAACCCCGAGCCTTTCACCCCCCTGGCCCCGGTGGCATTTTGGGGACTCTACGAGGCTGGGGCAGTTGGGGACAGCGTGCCCACGGGGTCACCATCCCTCGTGGCTGCGAGGAGCTGAGCCCCCCCGCTGTCCGCAGACCTGCACGTGCTGCTCCTCGAGGACCTGCTGGTGCTGCTGCAGAAGCAGGACGAGAAGCTGGTGCTCAAGTGCCACAGCAAGACGGCGCTGGGCTCCTCGGACAACAAGCAGAGCTTCAGCCCCGTCCTCAAGCTCAACTCGGTGCTCATCCGCTCCGTGGCCACAGGTAGGGCTTTGGGGACCCGAGGCGGGTGGCGGGGGGACCGCTGTGTCCTCCAAGCACCCCCACCTCCTCCTCTTCCTCCTCCTCCTCCTCCTCCTCTCGCCCCTCTCCCCGCGCAGACAAGCGAGCCCTCTTCATCATCTGCACGTCGGAGCTGGGCCCCCAGATCTACGAGCTGGTGGCGCTGACGTCCTCCGAGAAAAACACGTAAGGAGGAGCGGGACGGGCGCTGGGAGCCGGCAGGGACGTGGTGGGGGGGGGGGGGGGGGCTCCTTTGGGTGCGCCCCCCCCAGCCCCAGGAGCTGAGGGTGCTGCTCTGGGCCGCCCAGGTGGATGGAGGTGCTGGAGGAGGCGGTGCAGAGCTCCACCAGGAACGCCACCTTCCCCCCCAAGCGCCGGACGCCCGAGCCCACCCGCGCGACCCCCTCCAGGTGAGCACGGGGGGGGCCTTACTGGGAGCCCAGTCTGTGCTGGTCGGCACTGGGGGGGCGATGCCAACACGCCGCGGGGTCCCTCAAACCCACAGGGCTGGGGACGCAGCACCCCCCCTGCTCCGAGAGCGGCTCGCTGGGGACCTGGGGGTGGCCACCATGGCCCCCAGCCCCTTATCACCGCTGCCCCCCCCTCGCCTAACCCCTATTTCCATCCTCGTAGCCTGGTGTTGCCGGATTCCGACGTCTCCCCCATCCTGTCCCGAGGCTCCAGCTCCGCGGCGGAGGCGGAGGAGAGCTCCTCAGGTGAGCCCCCCCCCCAACCCCCGAGCTGCCCCATCCCCGGGGTGGGGGGCGCAGCTCCGAGCCCTCCCCGTGTCCCCGTGTCCCCGCAGCTGACGACAATCCCGCCGAGCTGCTGGGCCGGGAGAAGCCCCCGGCGCTCCCCCAGGAGCCGCACAGCAGCGAGGTAGAGGAGGAGGAGGAAGGGGAGGAAGAGCCCACGGGGGGGGGCCGGAGCCCTCCCGCAGCCCACCCCGCTCTCAGCCGAGGGGCTGGCAGAGGCGGCCCTGGAGGACGGTGAGCACCCCTGGGGAGGAGCTGGGGGGGGCCCTAAGGGAGCGGGTGCTGGGCCCGGCACCCAAAAAATGCCTTTTTTCCCCCCAAAAAAATTATCCCAGTGGAGAACCTGCGGCTCCTGCTCCTGCGGAGGCTCCTGCCCGGCCGCGACGCCGAGCCCGAGGACGACCTGACCCCCACGCCGTCGGTCAGCGGGGGGGGCCAGGGCTGGGACTCGGTGCTCTCCAGCCAGGATTCGGCCTCCCAGGAGGTGCTGGCAGAGCCCCCGGCGCCCCCCCAGGAGCCCAAATCCCGAGCCAGCTGGGGGGACACGAGCGAGACGGGTCCGGCACCGGAGGAACCCGGCGCCTACAAGGTGGTCCGGAAAGGTAGGGGGCTGCTGCCTGCCCCCCCCCCCCCCCCAGCACTGGGAAGGGACCCCCCCCTCTCTCCCATATCTGCCCCTGGATGCGATTTGGGTGCTCGCTCCCTGCTTGCACGAGGTCTGCTGGGTGCTGCTGGGTGCTGGTGCTGGTGCTGGGTGCTGGTGGTGTCAGGATTGGGGTGCTGGTGGTGGGTGCTGCTGGGTGCTGGTGCTGGGGTGCTGATGGGTGCCAGGATTGGGGTGCTGCTGGTGGGTGCTGGTGCTGGGGTGCTGGTAGTGGGATGCTGATGGTGCTGGTGGTGGGACGCTGATGGGTGCCAGGATTGGGGTGCTGGTGGTGGGACGCTGATGGGTGCTGGTGCTGGGGTGCTGCTGGGTGCTACTGGTGGGGAGCTGCTGGGTGCTGGGGTGCCGGTGATGGGGACGCTGGTGGTGGGACACTGATGGGTGCTAGGATTGGGGTGCTGGTGCTGGGGTGCTGCTGGGTGCTGCTGGTGGGTGCTGGTGCTGGTGGGTGCTGGTGCTGATGGGTGCCACTTTTGGGGGTGCTGGGGCGCTGCTGGGTGCTGGTGGTGGGGTGCTGGTGAGTGCCAGGATTGGGGTGCTCATGATGGGATGCTGGTGCTGGGGTGCAGATGGTGCTGGGTGCTGGTGCTGGGTGCTGGGTGCTGGTGGTGGGTCCCGCTCACCCCCCCCCCCCTCCCGCCCCCCCCTCTCTTTCCGGGGTGCGCAGCCCGGGCTCAGGAGGGTGCCCCGGAGGCCACGCCCTCTGCAGGCAGCAGCCAATCAGACCCCGAGCTGCAGGAAGGAGGCGGAGCTCGTGTAGATGGTAAAGGGACCCCCCCTGTGCCCCCCCCCCCCAATTCCCAACCCCGGGGGGGGGTCCCCGTGTCCCAGGAGCTGTCCCCATGTCCCCATCAGGGACACGCGGCCCCGTGATGGGGGGCGCACCCCCGAGTCCCTGGGAGCCCCCCAAAGGGGACACTGGGGTGGGGGGGGGGCACATCCCTGGTGGGGGGGGGGGGGGCACATCCCCAGGGAGGGGGGGGCCGTGTCCCCAATCACCGTGCCCCCCCGGCGGATGCCACCGAGCCCCCCCACATCCCCGCTGCCCCCCAATCCCATAGCTGGATCCTGCCATAAATCCCCCCCCCCACTCCATGGGGCCACCAGGCCCCCCCCCCAATACTCCCACCCCCCCCAATCACCCCAAAACTGCTTCCCCCCCCCCCCCCCCCTCTCCAGGCAACTACTTCTACGTCAGCATGCCCCTGGGACCCCCCAAGCCTGCGCCGCCCCCCAGCCCCCCCCGGGGCTCCCCCTTCCAGGACCCCCCCTCCTGCCTCAGCACCTCCGAGCCCCCCCCGGAGCCCCTCGGCCCCCCCCGCGACGTCGACCTCATCTTCCGCACCATCGAGCAGCTCACCCTGAAGCTCAACAGGCTGAAGGTGAGCCCCCCCGTCGCGGTGTCAGAATGTGGGGGGGGCTTTTTGGGGCCGGGGGGGCCACCCCCAAACCCTCCCCCCCCCCCTAACTCCGTGCCTTTTCTTTTTGTGCCCCCCCCCCCCCCAGGGCCTGGAGCGAGCCCACCGGGAGCTGCTGCGCTCCCTGGGCCACGGCCCCTCGCCCGACGCCACCCCCGGGGGGGTCCCGGGGATGGGGGGGTGGCTCCAGCGGCCCCCCAGCCCCGAGGGCGGCAGCCCCCTGACCCTACGGAGCCTGCAGGGCCCCAGCGCCAACACACCGGGTGAGTGCCAGTACCTGGACCCCCCCCAGCCCCTTTTTTTCCCCATCCCCCCCCTTTATCCCCCTTTTTTTCCCCGTCCCCCCCCCTATCCCCCTTTTTTACCCTTCTGTCCACCCCCCCCATCCCCTTCTCACCCCTTTCCCGTGCCCCCACCCCCCTTCTCATCCCCTTCTCCCCCTCCCCTCGCCCCCCACCCTCTTCCCACTGCCCCCCCCCATCCCTAAACCCCCCCTCTCCCTCGTCGCCCCCCCTCCCTCTCACCCCCTTTTTTCCCCCCCCCCTCTTTTAGGCTGCCGAGCCCCCCTGGCCGAGGACCCCTCTCACACCGCCGACCTTTAGCCCCGCTGCGGGGCGTTGGGGGGGGGGGGGGAACCCCCCCCCAAAAATAAATCACTCAAAAGCCGTGTTGGGGGGGGGGGGTATGAAGCTGCCTGCCAGCCCCCCCCCCCCACACACACACACCCCCTGGGGGTCGGCACCGAGCGCGAGGACCCTCGAGCCCCAGGCTGCCGGGGGGGGGGCTCCCACTGGAAGGACGGAGCGCGGGACCCCCGCCCGCCCCCCCCCCTCCCTGCATGGCAGCCCCGGCTCGACCCCCCCCGGCCCCCCCCCGGCGCCCCCCCCCCCTCGGCCGCGAGAGCTGGATCTAGTCTGTATAAATGCACTTTGTTTCGTTCCTCTCCGTGCTGCGGCCCCCCCCGCGCCCCCCCCAGCCCCCAGCTGCCTATAAATATGTACGTACGTGCCCCCCCCCCGCCGTGTAAATAACCCCGCGGCCCCCCCCGTCTGTGTGTCCCCCCCCCCCAGCACCCCACAGCCAGGCAGGGGGGGGCCCCTTGTCACCGCCCGTCGAGGGGGGGGGGGGGGACAGCCGGCGACAATCGGAGGCAGCCAGCCCCTGGGGGGGGGGCCCTGGCGAGGGTCGGGGGGGCTCCTGTGCCCCCCCCCCCCCTTTCCATCATCCCCGTCCCGCGCGCGGCGCTGGGTGTGGTATATATATTATATATAATAGAGCCAAGCCCGAGCGGTTGCTGTTCAATCCTGTGCACGGCGCTTTATTGCCTTCCTCCCCACGGTCAGATTTTCAGGTTGTGCTTTTTTTTGGCTTTTTCTCCCCAAAAAAAAGCCCCCGGTTCTCCTTCGGGATCCGGCGGCGCCTGCTCCTCCCGCGCTTTGGGGACGGGGTCGCGCCGCTGCAGCAGCTCCTGGAGCTGGGCGAAGGCCTCGCAGCTGGGAGGGAAGCTGTTCCTCTGCGGGGACAGCGGGGATGTGGCCGTGTCCCCCCCCGTGTGTCCCCCCCCCGTGTGTGTCCCCCCCCCACAACTCACCTGCAGCGAGAGGCGCAGCAGCCCCGGCCTCCCCGTGCCCCCCCCCGGCTGCTCCTCCTGCTGCTGCCCCTGCAGCAATGCCAGGAAAGCAGCCAGGCCCCGCTCCGTGATGCGGTTATCTGCGAGGGGGGGGGCACAAATTGGGCATAACGGTGGGAATGGGGCCCCCCCCGGACCCCCCCCCCAACACTCACGGGACAGGTTGAGGTTGAGCAGCGCGCGGTTCCCCGGCACCACCACCTGCCCCTGGCGGTGCCACCCCGGCTCCAGCAGCGGGTGCGAGGGCTCGGCCGCATCCTGCGCCTGGGGGGGGGGGCGATTTGGGGGTGCTGAGGGTGAGGGGGGGGCCCAAAAAATAGGGTCGTGTCCCCCCAGCCCCCCCCCCATCACCCCACTCGCCTCCGTGCTGCGCTGCTCCTTGCTGGCGGCTTTGGCGCCGCGGCTTCGGGTGGGCCGGGGGTCTGCAGGCGCTGTCACAGCTGGGGGGGGGGGCGCAGAGGAGGGGGGAGCTGAGCCGGGCGTGACCCCCCCCGCGCCCCCCCAGCCCCTCACTCACGCTTTTTGGGCTGTTTCGGGTCATCCTTCCGTCCTTCCGAGGGACAGCACCCCGTGGGCAGCGCTTTGGGGACGCCCTGCTCGTGTTTGGGTGAAACTGAGGCACGGCCACAGCCCCCCCCCACCCCCCCCCGTCCCCATACAAAACCAGTAGGTTTTTTTTTTTTTCCATCTGGCACCCCAAAATCCGCCCCCCCCCCCCCCCCACCTCGTCTGCCCACCTCCTCACCTTCTTCTTGGCCGTGCCCTTGCTGTGCTTGGCCGGGAGCAGCCTCTCGGTGCCCGCGCCGCCCTGCAGGCTCGGGGCGCGCTCGCTCCTGCCCTCAACCTGCTTGGGGGGAGCCACACAGCGCTGCAAGGGGGGGTCCCCAGGAAGCCCCCCCCACCTCCCCCAAAATCCCGCACACACAACACTCACCGCCTGGGGCTTCTCCATCGCCTCTGCCAGCAGCAGCCGCCGCCGTTCCACCACCTCGGCGTGCGTCAGAGCGAAAGGACCCAGCACCTGGCACCAGTGAGGTCGGGGCTGCGGTTATGGGGCCGGCCCCGTCCCTCTCTGACCCCATCCTGCTCTGATCCCATCCTGCTCTCCTCCAGCCCCATCCCACTCCTGGCCCCATCCCACTCCAGCCCTGTCCTGCTCTGCCCCCAACCCACTCTGGCTCCATCCCTCTCCATCCCCATCCCATTCTGACCCCATCCCACTCCGAGTCCAACCCGCTCTGATCCCATCCTGCTCCAATCCCAACCCGCTCCAACCCCATCCCGTTCTGACGTCATCCTGCTCCTCCGACCCCATTCTGCTCTGTTCTGACTCCATCCTGCTCTGACCCCGTCCCACTCCCAGCCCCATCCTGCTCTGATCCCATCCCACTCTGACCCCATCCGTCTCCAGCCCTGTTCCGCTCCGAGCCCAACCCACTCCAACCCCATCCTGCTCCAACCCCATCCCGCTCCAGCTCCATCCCGCTCCGATCCCATCCTACTCTGATCCGGTCCCACTCTGACTCCATCCTGCTCTGGCCCTGACCCCATCCCACTCCCAGCCCCATCTCTCTCCAGCCCCATCCCACTCCAGCCCTGTCATGCTCCAACCCCAACCCGCTCTGATCCCATCCTGCTCCGACTCTATCCCACTCCGACCCCATCCCGCTCTGGCCCTGTCCTGCTCCAACCCCATCCTGCTCTGACCCCATCCCACTCCAACCCCATCCCTCTCCAGCCCTGTCCCGCTCTGCCCCCATCCTGCTCCGATCCCATCCCACTCCAGCCTCATCCCACTCCAACTCCATCCCCCAACTTGCTCTGACCCCATCCCACTCCTGACCCCATCCCACTCTGGCCCAATCCATCTCCGACCCTATCCCGCTCCAGCCCCATCCTGCTCTGACCCCATCCCACTCCCCTGCATGGAGCCGGGGGGCCCCAACCCCACCTCAGCCATCCTCAGAGCCCCCTCGTCCCCGATCTCGTTGTGCGCCAGGGACAGCGACAGCAGCGAGCGGTTCCAGCGCAAACCCTTGGGGAGGGGGCGCACAGAAAAGGCTGAGAGGGGCAGGGGGGGGGGGCACACAGACAGCGGACCCCCCTCCCCGACCCCACAGCCCCCACCTGGGCGATGTGCCCCGCTCCCAAATCCGAGATGTGGTTGAAGCTGAGCACCAGCGAGACCAGGCTGCGGTTGGAGGAGCCGAGGGTGGAGAGGCTCTGCCCCAGCAGCCGCGCCGCCTCGTCGCCGATGCCGTTGTTGCGCAGCGAGAGGTGGGACAGCCTGCGGGGACACGGGGGGGGGGGACACAGACACACATCTGGGGGGGGTCCCGGGGGTCCCAGGTGGGATTTTGCCCCCCCCCCGTTGTGTGTGCCCCCTTCCCTCGACTCACGTGCTGCCCGGCCCCAGCAGCAGGTGGAAGGAGTGCTCCGGCAAGGGGTTCCCCTCCAGGCTGAGCGTGCTGCGGGGGCAAAAAGTCTCCGAAATTGTCTTAATTAAAGATAACGAGACGCTAATCAAGCTGCCCCCACCCCAAAAAAAAAAAAAAAACCTATGCGTACCCGAGGCCGGGGCAGCGTGCCAGCAGCGCGGTCAGCGCGGGGAGCAGGCGGTCAGTCAGCCCGGCCCTCCAAAAGCTGTGGGGGGGGGGACAAGTGGCATCAGGGGGCACGTCACCAGGGAGGGGACATGGCAGCACCTGGGGGGGTCACCCCCAAGCCCCCTCCCCAGCCCCACACTCACTGCAGGGCCCGTAGATGGGGGAGGGCGGGCAGGCACTTGCCGAGGACCCCCAGCATCTCCTCCTCGATGCTCCAGTCTGGGGGGGGGACGAGGGCGAAGAATTGGGGTGGGAAGGGGGAAAAGCCCCCAAAAGTGGCCTCGAGCCTCCAGGGAGGGGCCGGCGGGGCTCATCCCCGTCCCCCTTAGGGACATTTTGGGGGATTTTTGGGGGCTGACCTCGCACAAAGACCTCGCGCACGCTCCGGGGGTCGTCGTGCTCCGTCTCCACCTGGACGCAGCGCTGGCCATGCCACCGCTCACCGAGGGTCTCCAGCCCCTCCACTGCACAGGGGTGGGGGCCTCAGGACCCCCAACCCCCAGAATAACCCCCCCGTAACCCCCCCTACCCCATGCACCCCGCTCACCGTCTGTGGGGCCGGCGGGGGACACCCGGGGGGTGACCGCGGGGACGGTGACGATGCCGGCGCGGGCGCAAAGCTCGGCCAGGTCCTGCTCCAGGACACCGCTGCACTGGTACTCCTCTTGGGGGGGGGGGGGTGAGGTGTTGGGGGGGGGGCTCTGCTGTGTCCCCCCCCCCAAAAAAAACAACAAAAACCATCAGGACCTGGCCTCACCTGCCCCCTGCTCGCCCTTCTTCACCTCCTCCTCGGGGGCCGCCGCCGCCGCCTTCTCCCGGGGGGTTCGCTCCCGGCGCCGTCTCATGGCTGGGAGCTGGGGAGGGTCCCGGGGGGGGGGGCTCAGAGCCACCCCACCCCATCCCCAGTCCCCCCCCCTCCCCCCCCTGACCTGGGGCTGGCACCCAAAGGATCCCTGGGGTGAGGGGGAGGCCCCGCTAAAGGGGATCTGGTGGGGGTGGGGAGGACCTGGGGGGGTCCCAGAGGTGGTGGGGGGACTCAAGGGGGGGTCCCAGAGGTGGGGGGGACCCGGGGGGGGTCCCAGTGTTGGGGGGAGGGGTTCCAGAGGTGGGGGGGACCCAGTGGTGGGGGGGGGGGTCTCAGAGGTGGAGGGGGCCCCGGGGGGGTCCCAGGGGTGGTGGGGGACTCAGGGGTGGTCCTAGAGGTGGGGGGGGACCTATGGGGGTCTCCATAGGGGATGTAGGGGGGTTAATGGGGGGGTGGGGGGCAATGGGGGTCGCCACAGGGAGCAAGGGGGGGTGCAGAGATTGGGGGGGGCTGCATGGAGGTCCCCATGGAGGGCTCCAGAAGGAGGGGGGGGGTCCCCAAGGCTGGGGGCTTCCCCTGGAGGGCTCCATAGGGGTCCAAGGAGGGTCCCGGGTGCTAAGGGGGGGCCCTGAGGGGGGCCCCAAAAGGGGAAAGGGGGGGGTCCTAGAGCGGGGGGGCCCTATAGAAGTTTGCTTAGGGAGTGGGGGGGGTCACTGGGGGCTTCCACTGCCAGAGGGGGGAGCTGTGGGGGTCCCCCCGCGGAGCAGGGGGGTCCCGGTGCCGGGGGGGCTTCCTGGGGGGGTCCTCGGGGGTCCCCATGGGGCCGGGGGGGGCCCAGGCCGGGCCCCACCTCGCTCGGCGGCCTCGGGGCGTCCCCATGGCAACGAAGGGGCGGGGCCAGCGGGAAGGGGGCGGGGTCAGGGCGGAGGGGGCAGGGCCTGGAGGGGTGGGCGGGGCCGATGGGGAAGGTGGAGGGGTAAGGGTGGGTCCGTGCTGCAGCGCTGATTGGATGATTATTGGGCCAATCACGGGGCGCGCTTTGGATCCGCTCCGGGAGCGTTGCTTGGCCAGGCCCAGGGGCTGGGCTGGAGCTGCTCCCGGCCGGCAGTGGGCGCCCTGCGGGGCCCTCTTGGGCAGCACCGGGACAGTTTTGGGGCCGTTCCTGGTGTTTTTCTCTGAGTTCCGCTGGGCCAATCACCGGCATTTTGTTGGGGTCCTCCTGGAAGCATTGCTGGGCCTTCCCTGCAGCCCTCACCAGACCATCACAGGGGCAATCTCTGGGCATATTGTGCAGCTGCACTTGGATTTTGGGGTCGAAAATTGGCCTTTACTGGAGCCCTGACTGGACAGTCTCTGGGCCAGTCACTTGGCCTGGTTCGGGTCTCACTGTACCACAACTGGGCCCAGCACTGGGCCCTTCCTAGAGCTGTCCTTGCACCCCAGGCCAGGCACTGGGCTTCTTCTGCAGCCCTCATTCAACCATTACAGGGACAATTTCTAGGCATAACCTGCAGCCGTATTTGGATTATTACAGTGCTGATTACCGAGCCTTTCCTGGAGCAGATACTGGACCATCACTAGGACCGGAGCTGCGCCGAAGGGCGGCCCTTCCTGGAGCCCTGCTGGGCGCTTCTGGGCCTGGCTGGGCTGTGTCGCTGGATCGGAGCTGGGCCAATCACGGGGCCGGTGCTGGACACTCAGTGACCAATCACGGGGCGCGCTTTGGATCCGCTCCGGGAGCGTTGCTGGGCTCGAGCTGCCCCCGAGCCTGCCCTGCGGGGCCTCTTCAGGCAGCACTGGGACACGGACTGGGCTTTACTGGTGCTGGCCTGCGGGTCGTACTGGGCCAATCACCGGCATTTTGTCGGAGCCCTGAGGGAAGTATTGCGGGGCCGAAGATGGGGCCTTTCCTGCAGCACTCCGGGCCCCCCCAGCCCCCCTGTCCCTTGGCCCAGCTCCGGGCCACGCTCGGGACCTCGCCGCAGTCCCCGCGGATCGCCCCTGGGCCAATCACCGGCCCTTGGCCAGCGTTGGGCAATGACTGGACCAATCAGTGGACAGCGCCCGCTCCAACTTGACCAATCACGGAGCGCGTTCTGGATGCGGCCTGGGCGCTTTGCTGCGCCATCCCCGCGCCCTGCTGCAGCCCCCCGGGCACTCGGGGGGGGCTCTGGGCGCCCCTTCCCGGCCCCACCCCGGGGCTGCGCCCCCCCAGGTCCCCTCTGTGCTCCCCCCACCCCTGACACAAGGATGCGGCCGCAGGCAGCCTGGAGCCCCGCTTCCAACAACCCGGCTTTATTTACAGGCTGCGCCCCCCAGGGCTGGGGGACAGGGACGGGGGCTCCGGGGGGGGGGGCGCTCAGCCCCCGCAGGGACCCTGGGATGCACCCCCCGTGTCCCCTGTCCTTGTCCCCAGAGCGTCCTGGAGCCAGGGCGGGGTCCCTCGTCCTTGTCCCCAAGGCAAGGGGTGCTTTTTTTTGGGGGGGGGGGACAACGTGGGGGGGGGCTCAGCGGTCCTTCCTGCGCAGCGGGGGGGACGGCGGGTGGTGGCGGACGGGGGGCACGTCGTAGTGGCTGGGGATGTGGCTGTTCCTGGGGGAGTCGTAGTAGCTGGGGGTGCTCGGGGCCGGTTCCGCGCCCTCTGCCCCCCCCGGGCTGTTCTCTGGGGGGAGAAGAGGGGGCGGCTGGGGGCAGCTGGCAGCTGGGCTGGGGTCTGCCCCCCCCCCGGTTGTCCCCCCCTCGTCTGTACCCTCCTCGGGGCTGGCAGGAGGCTCCTCGAGGAGCCCGATCTCGGCGTAGGACATCTCCCGCTGCACCGGGGCCTTCATCTCCATGTAGCTGCCCTCGGGGGTCTTGGCCAGGAGGGGGGGCAGGTCCTTGATGGTGGCGTAGGGATTCTCGCTGGCCAGCGAGCTGGCGCTGGCCCCCAGCCCCTCCTGGGGGTGCTCTGTGGGAGGAGGTTTGGGGGGGGGGGTCCCCGTCACAGGGGCCAGGGAGCAGCCCTGCACCAGCCGTGTCCCAGCCGTTCCCCCCCCCCCTCACTGCACAGCACGCTCGGTGTTAGCCCCTTTTCATCCCTTCTCCTAGCCCTTCTCCTCTCCATCCCCATCCCTATTCTCTTCCCCATCCCAATTCTCTTCCCCATCCTCTTCCCTATTTCCATCCCCATCCCAATTTCCATCCCCGTCCCTTCTCCCTATCCCCATCCCCTTCCCTTCCCTTTCCCCATCCCATTCCCTTCCCCATTCCCTTCCCCTTTTCCCATCCCCTTCCCCATCCTATCCCATCCTATCCCATCCCATCCTCTTCCTTTCCCCCTTCCCTATCCCATCCCCATCCCTTCCCCTTTCCTCTCTCCATCCCATCCCATCCCATCCCATCCCATCCCATTCCCTTCCCCTCCCCATCCCTTCCCCTTCCCCTTTCCCCTCTCCAACCCATCCCTATCCCCATCCTCTTCCCTTCCCCACCCCACCCCATCTAATCCCACTCCATCCCATCCCATCCCATCCCCTTTCCTTTCCCCTTCCCTTCCCCACCCCACCCCAGCCCTTCCCTTCCCCAGGGGTACCCTTGCCGTAGTACTTCCCCAGGCTGCAGCTGTAGCTGTAGCTGTAGCTCCGGTCCAGGTGCCCCCCACCTGGAAGCCAAAAACCGTGAAAAAGCAGCAGCCGGGAATGGGAACAGCTTTGGCACCCCCCTCTGCACCCCACAAACCGCTCCCCCAAACCCTGGGGCGCCCAGCACCTCCCCTGTGCCCCCTCTCACCCCTGGGTCCCAGCGGGGGCGCCCCGAGGTGCTTCCAGTCGGGGGGCAGCGTGGCGTTGCCTTCGGGGCCGTAGGGTCTCTCTGCACCGGGGAAGAGCTGGGGGCCGGGTACCTGGGGCCAAAAAACGGAGCCAGGTCGGCCACGGGGCTCCCGGTGCCGTGCCCGGTGCCGTGGGTGCCGTGGGTGCCGTGGGTGCCGTGCCGTACCTTTAGGGAGCTGGCTCTATCCTGGGTGCCGGGCGCAGGCAGCGTGCACTGGGACAGCGTGTGGTAACTGGGGTTGGAGTAGTAGTGCGTGGGACCCGGTGGCACATCTGGGGGACAAGCGTCAGCCCCGGGGGGTGCCACGGGACCCCTCTGGGGGGTCCTGGAGCCGCGGCCCCGCGCGCCGCTCACCTGGCACCACGTACTCGGAGGTGTCCGTCCGTCCCGCCGTGTACGCCACGGCCAGGTGCCGGTTCTCCTTCCCCTTCTGCCGCTGGCGGTAGCACAGCCCCGCGGCCACCGCGGCCACCAGCAAAGCCACCAGGGCCACCAGGCTGACCACCATCCCCAGGGTGCTGTAAGCCAGCGGAGGGGTGGGCACGATGGTGTAGGGCTGGTCGGGGGTCCCTGCAATTTGAGGGGAGGGGGGGACACACAGGGATAAGTGCTTAGGATGGGCACGGACCCCCCCCCTCTGGCCCCCCAGCCCCTCTCCGTGCCCACTCACCGGCCTCACAGTGGGGTCCGCTCCTGCCGGGGGCGCACGGGCACGCGCCGGTAACGGGGTGACAAGTGGCATTTTGGGGACAGCGGCACAGCTGCTCACACCGCAGCCCGAAAGTCCCGGGGGGGCACTCTGCAGGGTACGGGGGGGTGCCCAGGATGGAGCCAGCCGGTGGCTCCCTACCACCCAGGACCCCCCCCAGGACCCCTAAGGCTGAACCCTGGGGGGGGGCACAGGGTTGCTGGGGGGGGGTCCCCACCTTCTTCGCAGTGCGTCCCCGTCCAGCCCACGGCGCAGAGGCAGGCGCCGGTGGCGGGGTGGCAGGAGGAGCGGTTGGAGCAGGAGCAGCTCAGCGAGCACCTCTTGCCATAGCGGCCGGGGGGGCAGGCTGCGGGCGGCAGGGCTGCGGTGAGACCAGGGGGGGCTCACTGGGGGGGGGAAAATAACCCTGCTTCTCGCCGGGGACACTCACAGCGCTGGCAGTTGGGGCCGCGGTAGCCCGGGGTGCAAGTGCAGGACCCATCCTCGGGCGAGCAGGACGCTCCGTTGCGGCAGGAGCAGGGCTGGCCGCAGCCCCGACCCCAAAAACCCTGCGGGCAGCCCCGCTTGCACTGCGGCCCTAAAAAGGGTTGGGGGAGACGCCGTAAAGGACAAGGACGGGGTGCGCAGCGGGGTGTCCCCCCCCCCCTCCACAAAGGACCCCCTCCTCACCTGTCCAGCCGGGCAGGCAGTGGCACTCCCCGGTGACGGCGTCGCAGCCGTCCGCGTGGGCGCAGTCGCAGCGCTGCCCGCAGCCGGCACCGAAAGTCCCGTTCTGGGGGCACAGGGACAGGGTCAGAAGGTGGGACGGTGGCACCGAGACCCCCTCCCGGTGCCGTTGGGGATGGGGCACTCACCGGGCAGGGCTGGTGGCAGCGGGGGCCGTGCCAGCCCGGGGAGCAGCTGCAGGTCCCGCTCTGGGCGCTGCAGGCGGCTCCGTGGGCGCAGTCGCAGCTCCGGTTGCAGCCGGGACCCCAAGTGCCGGGGGGGGCACGGCGCTGAGCAGTTGGGGCCGTGCCAGCCTGTGGGGTGTGAGGAAGAGGGGGGGAGGTGTGGGGATGGGGATGTGACCCCCCCATCATGTCCCCGCTGCGGCCCCCGTCGCGCACCCACCTTCCTTGCAGGAGCAGGAGCCGTCGATGGGGGAGCAGGCGACGGCGTGCTGGCAGGAGCAGCGCCCCGAGCAGTTCGCCCCAAAAGTGTCAGGGGGGCACAGGGAGGAGCAGTGCTCGTCCTGGGGGTGGCAGGGACAGGGGGAGGGGGGGGTGAGAAGGGGAGACCCCCCCAGAGGAGATGGGAACCCAGTGACCGCCCTGGTCCCCCCCTCTTGGCGCACCAGTGTTGGAAGCAGAGCGGGTGACCCCAAAATCCCAACGGACCCCCCAAGGTTACCTCGACCTCCCTCGACCCCAAACAGCCCCCAAAATCCCAACGGACCCCCCAAAGTTGCCTCGACCTCCCTAGACCCCAAACAGCCCCCAAACACAACCAGACCCCCAAGCCCACCCCAAGGCCGCCCGGTGTCCCCCCAAAGGGCCACCCAGAGCTCCCCCCGTGTCCTTTCCCCCCCCCACCCCCGGGGGTCCCCCCGCCCTCCCCTCCCCCCCCCACGGTGATGGCAGCTCGGGGACGCACCGTGTAGCCGGGGGGGCAGTGGCAGCGGCCGGTGGTCCCGTCGCAGGTGCCCCCGTTGAGGCAGAGGCAGGACTGCAGGCAGCCGGCCCCGAAGGAGCCGGGGGGGCAGCTCTCGTTGCAGAAAAGCCCGGCCCAGCCGGGGCGACAGGAGCACTCCCCGAGCAGCGGGTGGCAGCTGGGGGGCACCCGCTCAGCACCCCAGTGCTCCCAGTTTGGGGGCACGGAGGTGCGCTGGGAGGGAGCTCCGCAAACGGAGCGGGGAGGGGAACCATCCCCTACCCAAAATGACCTCCCCAAAAAAAAAAAAACAAAAAACTCTGCATCCCGAGCAGCGAGGCTGGGCTTTACCTGAGGCTGTGCTGGGGGTGGCAGAGGCAGCGGCTCTGGCAGTGGAGGCCATAGAGGCCGGGCAGGCAGCGCGGCTCCTCGCAGCGGCTGCCCTGGTAGCCGGCCTCGCAGAGGCAAGCCCCGTCCACGTGGAAGCAGTGGCCCCCGTGGGCGCAGTCGCAGCTCTCCCGGCAGTCCTGCCCGTAGCGCCCCACCGGGCACCGCTCCTGGCATCTGTATGGGGACAGGGAGGGGGGCACGGCCCCCAAATTGGGGCTCCCCGGGACCCCCCCCTCCCCATGCTCCAAGCTGAGCCCGGGCAGCTGGCTGCGTGCCACGGTTTTTGGAGGTTTGGCTCCGGCAGCGCCCGGGTTTGGTGACCCCCTCCCTGCGCCCCCCCAGCCCTGCGTTTCCCCGTCCCCCGCGCCCCACCCCGACGCCCCCCCCACCATGCTCAGTTCCCCACGGCCCCCCCCCCGTCCCCACTCACTGCTCTCCGGTGAAGCCGGGGGCGCACTGGCACTGCCCCCCCAGGGGGTCGCAGCGCCCCCCGTTGTGGCAGCGGCACTCGCCCTGGCAGCCGGGGCCGAAGCGCCCGGGGGGGCACGGCGTGGAGCAGATGTCCCCCTGCCCGGGATTTGGGACAGCGGGGTCAGCGGGGCTGGAGGAGAAAACGGGGACACCCCCGTGCCTTGTACCTCAAGGGGGGGTCCACAGCCCACCTACCATCCATCCGTGGGGGCACACGCAGGTGGAGGAGCCGGGGGGGTGGCAGATGCCCCCGTTTTGGCAGGGGCAGTGGCTGTCACACGGCGTCCCCTCGGGGCAGGGCACGTCACAGCTGCGGTGGGAAGGCGAGGGGTGAGCGGGCGGCTGGGGGACCCCCTCCCCAAGGGGACAACCCCCCCGCCCCGTGGGACCCCTGCACTCACAGGGGGCCGGCGAGCCCCGGGGGGCAGAGGCAGGCACCGGTGGAGGCGTTGCAGGAGGCTCCGTGGTGGCAGAGGCAGAGGAGGTGGCAGCCCTGGCCGTAGGTGCCCAGGGGACAGGGGTGGTGGCACTGGGGGTCAGCGAAGCCGGGGGGGCAGGCGCAGACCCCGCTCAGGGGGTCGCAGGGGGCCCCGTGGTGGCAGGCGCAGCGGTGCTCGCAGTCCCGGCCCCACGAGCGCTCGTCACACTCTGCACGGGGACGGGACACCACCGCTGCCACCCCGGGGACACCACCACTGCCACCCCGGGGACACCACCGCTGCCACCCCGCACCCAGTCCCAGCCCCGTTCTGTCCCCATCCCCGTCCCTATTCCCAGCTCATCCCCATCCCCATCTCGCTCCCAGTCCCCATTCCCAACCCCATCCCATTCCTATTCCCGTCCTGTCTCAGTCCTTTTCCCTTCTCCTTCCCCACCCCAGTTCCTATCCCATCTCCATCCCCACCTCCCTCTCACCCCCATCCCATCCCATCCCCATCCTAATCCCATCCCCATCCCCAATCCCTCCCCATCCCCATCCCCACCTCATCCCCATCCCCATCCCAATCCCCATCCCAAATCCTTCCCCAACCCCTATCCCTTCCCCTCCCATCCCCCCTCCAACCCCCCAACCCCCCTCCCAACCCCCACCCCCGGGGGTCCCCCATCCCCGCGCCCCCCTCCCCGTGTCCCCCCCTCACCGCTGGAGCAGTCGGTGCCGCGCCAGCCCGGCTCGCACTGGCAGCGCTCGGGAGCCACGCACCGGCCGTGGACGCACTCCTGGGTACAACGCGCTGCAGGGACACGGCCGGGGGGTTAAGGAGAGGGTGGGGGGCACAGCTTGAAGCCCCCCCCTCACCCCCTCGCCCCACTCACGGACGCAGACGTCCCTGCTCTCGTAGTAGCCCTGGCAGCACTGGTAGCGCCGGCGGTAGTCGGTGCGCACCGCCTGCCGGTACTCGGTGCGGTACGCGATCCTGCGCCCAAAACAGTGCCCTGAGGATGGGGTTTTCGGGGCGGGGGGGGGGGACGACACCCTGCCCGACCCCCCCCTTCCAACCCCGTTGGCCACCGGGCAGCACCCAGGGGGGCAGCGCTGAGAATGCGCTGCGGTGGGAGGGGAGAGCGGGGACCCCCCCGGACCCTCTCCAAGCGCCGGGGGCTGGGTGAGAGGGGTTTTTGTTGTTGTTTTTTTTTTGGGGGGGGGCTGCTCTCACCTTTGCTGCAGGCAGGGCTGGGACGAGCCCAGCACCCTGGCGCAGGGCTCGGCAGAGGCCACGACGTGGGGCTTGGCGTACGACTCCTTCACCGCCGCCGTGAAGCTGCCGGAGAGGAGGGGGGGGGGGGTGACAGCACATCCCACGGGGTCCCCGCCGCCCAGTTCCCCCCCAGTAAGGCTCCTACCTCTCCCAGTAGCTGCAGACGTTGGGGTCTCCGGGCTGGAGGGCGGCCAGGAGGCAGGCGTGCACCGCCAGCGCCGCGGCCCGCAGCGCCATCCTGCACGGGGACGCGGCGCTGAGCTGGGAGCCGGGCTCGCACGGCCGCCTTCCCGCTCCCCACCCACCGCCCCCGGCTCATTTTGGGTTCCCGGGGGGGGCTTTGTTCGCATTCCTGCCTGCGGAGGAACGCTCCTGGCCCCGGCCCCAGCCAGGCGTTGAGGGGAAACTGAGGCACGGCCGCACGGGTGGCCCCAGCACCGCGCCGACCCCACAAGCAGCCAGAAACGTCCCGGCCCCAAACGCAGGCGCTGGTGTTCATGGGGGGGGTCCCAAATGTCCCAGCCTGGGGATGGGTTTTGTCAACCGCCACCACGGCACCGAGGACGTCCCCTGGGATGCCCCAGGCCCCATCCTGGCACCTCCCCACCCTCAGACCCTCAGCTCCAGCCTCTCCCCCGCGTCCCAGCGCAGCGCGGGTCCCTGCCAGGGACACCCGGGTGTCCCCAGGGTGCCGGGGACCCGGCTGCGGGGTGCGGGGACGGGAAGGAGTTAACCCCCCCCCTGGCAGCCGCCCCGCGTGGCCCCGTTTCAGTGCTTTTCCCATTTATTTGGGGTTGTGTTTCCTGGAGCCGCCGCGCTCTTGCTCAACCGAGCGAGGGACCGGGCTGGGAGCGCGGCCAGCTCGGAGCGGGGTCGGCGGAACGGGGCCGAATTCAGGGGGCGCAAAGACCCCCCCCTCATCGGGGCTTTGGCAACACCCAGCAGGATGGAAGAGCGAGGGTCTGGGCCCCGTTGGGGATACCGGGACCCCGTCCCGGTGACCCCGAGCCAGCCCCGCGTGGCCCCGAGCAGGCGGCGCGGTGTTTACGGGGCCGTTCCGCGGCGCTGCGGTGAACGCACGTGTGCCACGGGAGGAAACAGAGGTTTCCTGAGGCACGCAGCTGGATTTACGGCCGCTTCCTTGCTGCTCCAGCCAGCCTGGGGCCAGCCACCAGCCACCAGCCTGCTTGGGGACACCCCAGAGGTGCCACCACCCCCCCCAACCCCCCCCCATCCGGCACCATCCTCCTCCTCCCCGCTGGCTCGGTGCAAACGCAGGCAGCGGGAGAGGGGGGTTTGGGGTGGCCCCGCAGCCCCCCCCATAATTTCCCCGGGGCTGAGCCCTCCCCGTCCCAAAGCGGCGACGTTTTTCTAGTGGAAAAAACATTTAGTCAGAAAGTTTCTCCCCGTTTCCCTTCGGCTCCCGGCGGCCGTTTCCAGGGTGAGGAATCGCTCGCCCGCTTCCGAGCCCCCCGCCCCAAGCCTCTCCTCCCTGGGACGGGACCCCCCCCCGAGCCCTCCCCACGGCCCCGCAGCGCCTCGGCCCCGGCCCCGCTCCAGCAAAACCCCGCGCCAGGGGCTGGGGGGCCCCAGCGCCGCTGCGAACAACAGGAACCGCTCGGAGATGCTGGCAGGAAAAGCGAGGAGTCATCAAAAAAAGGGGCCCAGCTGGTCCTAATTGGGGAGCGGGGGCGGTCGGCTGAGCCCCCCAGGGTTTTCTCGGGGGGCGCACGGCAATAGGGACCCCCAAAAGCCAGCACTGACCTCTCCAAACCCTACAGACCTCTCCAAAACACCTCCGGAGCTTGGAGCAATGCGTCCCTGTTCCGGGGGGGGGGGCCCGATCCCATTTGGGGACAGGAATGGGGTGCTCAGGCACTGCTGGGGGGGGGTCACCTTCACCCCTGGGTGGCAGCTCCCCCAGCGAGCCACCTGCCTGCTCCTTTTGCAAACGACACCGGAGGAAAAGGGGACATCCCAAAGGGGTGGGGGGTGGATTTCATCCCCCCCCCACCCCATGAAGCTCCCTGCCTGCTCCCTCCCAGGGCCCGGGGTGACGCGGGGTTGGGGAGCATCGCCCGCGGGTGCTGGGGCGCGAAGCCAAATTGTGCAGCGTGGGAAGCTGGGGGGGGCCGGGGGGGGCTGCAGCCGGGGTGAGGGCAGGGGATGGGGGATTCTGCCCCGTCCCCATCAGGGACACGGAGCCCGGGAAGGCGCCGGGGCCCCCGGAGCTGTTATCTGTGCCCCGGTGCTTCCTCTGCCGCGGGCTGACGCGTTTCCTCCGGGGGCTGCGAGCATCGCGGGGACACCGCGGGGACGGGGACAGGGAGCGGGTATTGGGGTGGGGACGGGGATGGGGACAGGGATTGGGATTGGGATGAGAATGGGGACGGGGATGGGCGTGGAGACGGGGCTGGAGCTGGGAATGGGACTGGAGATGGGAATGGGGACAGGGTGGGGAAGGGGTGGAGATGGGGATGGGTCCCTCTTAGGGTCAGGGTCAGCGCTGGGGTCACCACGGGGGGTCGCAGCTCCATCCCACACCCTCCCCCACCACCGGGGGACCCCAGAACCGTGGGCGCAAGGTTGGGGACCGTCCTCTTGGGGCCACCCCCGGGGGGCGCAGCGTGGGACACTCACCGGGCCAGGACCGGGACCCCCTCCAGGCTGGGACCGGGACCCCGAGCGGGCCGGGACCCGGACCCCCAGCGGGCCGGGAGGCGCAGCGCGGCCGTCGGAAGCAGAGGGAGGGCCCGGAGCCGCTCTCAGGAAGTTTGGACGCGGAGACAACTACGGAAAAGGGAAAAAAAAAAAAATCCTAGAGTTGGGTGGGTTTTTTTTTTTTTTTTCCTCGCCTTTTCTGGCCAGAAACCAGCAGGTTTGGAACAACAACAGCGCCGGGGCTTGGGGCAGGGGGGGGCGGCCCCACAGCCCCTTTGTGGGACACCCCCAGGAGGGTCCTGGCCCCCGACGGCTCTGGGGACACGAGCGCAGCCCCGAATCCCCCCGAAAACCCCAAATCACCCCATTTTTTGGGGGGCGGGGGGGCACATACAGGAGGCAGTGGCACCCCCGGGGCAGCCCCCAGCTGAACCTGGCGCCAGCAGAGCCCCGCTGTGCGTCCTGCCCGCACCCGGGCACCATTTGGCCCCGCAGCCCGGGCACAATTCGTCCTTGCAGCCCCGCAGCCCCTGCACGCATCAGCCCGGCATCCCAAGCACATTTTGTCCTTGAAGCCCTGCATCCTATACACACATCAGCCCGGCACCCCATGCATGTATCACCTCTGCATCCCCATGCAACATCTTGCATCCCACACGCATCATCCCTGCATCCCATACACACCGTCCCTGCACCCCAGGCACAGTTTGTCCTTGCCACCCTGCATCCCATGCACACATCAGCCCTGCATCCCATGCATATTTTGTCCCTGCAGCCCTGCACCCCGTGCACATATCATCCCTGCATCCCCATACAGCATCCCTGCATCCCATACACACCGTCCCTGCACCCCAGGCACAATTTGTCCTTGCCACCCTGCATCCCATGCATATTTTGTTCCTGCAGCCCTGCACCCCGTGCACATATCAGCCCTATAATCCCACATCTCATCCCTGCATCCCAAACACATCATCCCTGCATCCCGGGCACAATTTGTCCTTGCAGCCTGGTATCCCATATACACCATCCCTGCATCCCATATGCACCATCCCTGCATCCCAAACATGTTTTGTCCTTGCCCACACCAACCCCACGCAGCGCACGGGCTGGGGGCAGAGTGGCTGCAAAGCTGTGCAGAGGAAAAGGAGCTGGGGGTGCTGGTCGGTGCTCCCCTAAACACGAGCCCGCAGCGTGCCCAGGTGGCCAAGAAGGCCAGCGGGGTCCTGGCTTGTGTCAGGGGCAGTGTGGCCACCAGGAGCAGGGGGGTGAGCGTCGGCTCTGGTGAGGCTGCACCTCGAGTGCTGGGTTCATTTTTGGGCTCCTCGCTACCAGAAGGACTTGGAGGTGCTCGAGCGAGTCCGGAGAAGGGCGACGAAGCTGGGGAGGGGCTGGGACACGAGTCCTGAGAGGGGCGGCTGAGGGACCTGGGGGGGTTTGGGGTGGGGAAGAGGGGGCTCAGGGAGACCCCATTGCTCTCTGCAAGTACCTGGGGTGGGGAGCTGGGGTCGGTCTCTTCTTGCAGATAACCAGGAGCAGAGGGAACAGCCTCAAATTGTGCCAGGGGGGGGGTTCAGGTTGGAAATGAGGAGAGATTTCTGCTCAGAAAGCAGCCAGGCGTCGGGACGGGTCACCTGGGGAGGTGGTGGGGTCCCCATCCCTGGGGGTGCTCAAGGAGAGCTTGGACGTGGTGTTGGGGACACGGCTCCTCGGTGACACTGGTGGTAGGGGGTGCTTGGAGCAGATGTCCCCAGAGAGCGTCCCCAACCCCGATAACTCCGGGACCCCCCCTGCACCCCGTGCGCATTTTGTCCCCGCAGCCCCGCACCCCGAGCACGCAGCGTCCCCACGTGCAGGACCCCAGCCCCAGGTGACAGCACGCACCCCCCTACACCCCAGGCTCCCCTCCCCCCCAAAAAAAAATGTCACCCCTGGGGGGCTCAGCCCGGCCAGGAGGCTCAGCACCACGCGTCGCCCCCTCCCCACGCCCAGCCGCCCCCCTCCCCAAGCGCGTGCATTAGCCGGCCTCAACTGATGTCAAGGCGCCGTTAATTGCCTCCCCTCGTTACAGTAATAGCTCTAATCACTCCTAACGATTTTCACGTCCCAGTGTGGCTCAACCGCTGCCCCCCCCCCCCCCCTTGCCCACCGCTGGGCTCCATTAGGATCAAGCCCACCCGCGGCCCCGGGGTTTGCCACGGCCACCCCAAAACGGAGCAGGGGCAGGGCACCGAGGCTGTAGGGGCTGGGGGGGGGCTGCGGGGTGGGGACAGCTGGGCTGGGACCCCCTGGAAGTGACCCCCCCAATGCACACACATCGCTCTTCAATAAGGCATCCCCGGGGTCACGGGGAAATGTTGCTCGGGGACACTTCAGCAGCACTTCAGCTGCGCCTCGTTAGCGCCGAGATGCCTCCGCAGCCCCCCCCCCGAGACCCCCGGGGCCGGGGGATCGAGGCCCCACAAGTGCACTTAGGGGCTGTGTGGGGTCTGGCCGCCACTCACCCCCCCCCGAGACCCACGGTGCCGGGACGCAGCTGCATCCCCGCACCCACCACGAGCGCCGTGCCGGCCCCAAAAAACCATCCAGCCCCAAAAAGGGGGGGACCTCCACGCACCCAACCCACAACCGAGCAGCGCCCCGGGGGCTCCCCCCGCCCCATAACGCTGTGGGGTGCCCCACGGCGCGTCCCATGGAGCAGGGCCAGCAGCACCAGGAGCTCCCCACCCCGCAGGATGCGCCCCCAGCATGAAAAATCTCACCCTGGGGGATGTGGGATGGGGCCCAGGACCCCGAGCCCTCTTTAACCCTTCTTAGCCCCGTCCCCAGTGTTGCTGGGGGGGGGTTTTGGGGAGGGGGGACCCTCTTCCAAGGAGCAGAGCCGTTAATTACCTCATTGCCAGAGTCCATTACCGCTCCCCCCGGAGCAGCTGAAATGGAGAAACTGCGGGGTGGGGAGGAAATCAATCAGGGCTGAACACTTCTGGGAGCGGGGCTGCCATGGGGGGGGGGGGGGGGCTTAACCCTTCCCCAGCTGCCCCACGGGGGGGAAACTGAGGCACGGCCACGGGGAGGCTCGTCCGCCAAGCCCGGTGCTCTGTGCCACCCGCAGTCCCCTTTTTGGGGTTTTTTTTGCTCCTTTTTCAGCGCCCAGGTGGCGCGCGGCCGCCGCTTCCCCTCGGCGGGGCGCGGTATTGACCGGGGAGGCAATCTGCAGCGCGGCGCTGGAAAAGCTCAAAGTTGTAATCTTGTTCCTTCCTCAAATTAGATCAGAGGGAAAAGCCCATCCATCAGCGCAGGCAGCGATTAGAGAAACCCCAAGGAAGCGGGTGGCTCACCGGTGCCACGGCTCCAAACCCCCCCCCCCAAACCCTAAAGGAAAACTTTTGGGGTGGGACAAGGGGCCAGGAGCCACCGCCTGGATGCAGAGGTTCGGCTCACAGCCCCTGCCTCAGTTTCCCCACCCGCTTTGCCAGCCCCAGGTTGGTGACCCCACTTTGGACACGGTGACCCCACTTTGGGGTGACAACTGGGGACGGATCGCATTTGGGGGACACCAGGGGGGCAGCTCTGGTTTGCTGCTGTGCCAAATTCACCCCAAATCCACCCCAAATCCACCCCGAGGCACCCGGCACCGTGCCTCAGTTTCCCCCCGGCTCCCCTTCCCCTTATCTCGGGTCGCGGTGGGTAAGCAAGGAGCTGGCAGGGCGCAGCCTAATTAGCCAGATGAAATCAATTCGGCTCCATTACAGCCAGATCCAGGGCTCAAACATTACCAAGGCGGCCGGAGAGCCCTGGGAAGGATGATTAAGTGGACGCTCCAGGGCATTCGATAACCCCATGGCTCCGGTGACGGTGTGCAGGGAGGGGGGTTGGGGGGGTGTCGGGGGGGGGGCGCCTCCCTTTGTTCCGAATTTTGGGGTCTTCGCCCCTTGGTGCTGCCGCCCAAACCTCGCCCCGTGCCGGGCACCGAGACAGCGCCGTGCCACTGCGACCCCTCCAGATCCTTGTTCCTCATCCCCTGCTCCAAAATGCCCTTCTTTCTCCCCAAAACCCCTTCTTTCTCCCGCAAGAGACCCTCTTTCCCCCACCAAAAAGCCCCTCTTTCTCTCCAAAAAGCCCCTCTTTCCTCCCAAAATGTCCCTCTTTCCTCCCAAAAAGTCCCTCTTTCCTCCCAAAAAGCCCTTGTTTCCCCTCAAAAGCCCCTCTTTCCCTCTCCAAAAGCCCCTCTTTCCCAAAAAAAACCCCCTTCTTTCTTCCGAAAAGCCCCTCTTTCTCCTCAGAAAGCCCCCCCGAGGCAGCCAGGTCCCAGCATGGCAGAGAAGTGGATGTTTTATTATGGGCCGGGCTCGCTGCCGGGCCGGGGGGGGGAAAAAAGGAGCAACCAAACCACGGGGGACCCTCACCCAGACCCCCCGCACCCCCCCCATGGAGCAGCCGAGCCACCAACGTGGGGCTGGGGTCCCCCGGTTCTGCCCCCCAGGAGCAAACCCACATCGGGTGGGTGCCGCGACCCCAAACCCTTGTGGCACAGCCCAAGTGCACAGCCCTGGGACCCCCAAACCAGCCCCACAGCCCCCCCAGGACACTTTCCATGGGGGTCGAGCCCTCGAGGCATCCCTTTGGGGACGGGACGAGGGGGGGGGGGGACACACGGAGAGAGGGTCCAAACCCCTCCAGCCATCCCTGGGGGGTGACAGCCAACCCCTCCAGGTTGTAGGGGGGATTTTGGGGGAACCGAGGGGCTTGGGGGGGGGTTCCCCGCTCAGCCCAGGATGTCCAGGTAGATGGGGGGGCTCTTGACCAGAGCCTGGAGGCGGCTGTGGATGTCCTTGATGCGCTGGCGCTGCTGGGGCTCGCGCTGCCAGCAGCTCTGCATGATGTCGTACACCTCCGAGGGGCACGTGCGGGGCCTCTCCAGCTCCCGGCCCTGCGTGATGCACTCGATGGCCTGCGGGAGGTCAAGATTTGGGGTTGGGGGGGGGGAAATACAGCTCGCCCCCCCCCCACCACCACCACCACCACCAGGTACTCCTATGACCGGGGGTCCTCTCCTCGCCCCGTGTGGAGAGCGCAGGGGGACGCAGGGGGGTCAGCTCCTTGCTCGAGGCCGCTCGCCGACCCCCAAAATTAAGGGTGGGGGGGCTCTGAGAGGGTGCTGCCCACCCCCAGAAGCTCACCTCGGTGTTGGAGAGCTGGTACCAGGGCTGCTTCCCGTAGGTGAAGATCTCCCAGAGCACCACGCCGAAGCTCCAGATATCGCTCTCGGTGGTGAACTTGCGGTAAAGGATGCTCTCGGGGGGCATCCAGCGGATGGGCAGCATGGTCCGGCCTCCCACCTAGCCAGAACGGGGGGGGCCATCAGCTGGGGACCCCCCCCCGCCGCCCCCCATAGTCCTTCCCCACCATGCTGCCGCCGGACCCCCAGCCCCCCGCTACGCTAAGTGCTCTGCGGCACCATTAAATATTAAATGGGCTTGGGGTAGGGGGCAGCAGCTAAAATGGAAAAATCGAGGCTTGGGGAGGGCAGGGGGGGGCACGGACGAGCCTGGGCTGCTCACCCGGTAGTAGTCGGTGCTGTAGATGTCGCGGGACATGCCGAAGTCGCCGATCTTCACCACCAGCTCGTGGCCCACCAGGCAGTTGCGGGTGGCCAGGTCGCGGTGCACGAAGTGGAGGGAGGCGAGGTACACCATGCCCGAGGCGATCTGCGTGGCGATCTGCAGCATGTGGCTCAGCGTCAGCTGCCCGCGGGGCTGCCCCTGGCCCTGCTCCAGGATCTTGGCGTCCGGCCCGTGGGACCTGGAGGGGCAGAGGGGGTGCTCGGAGCCAGGGGGGGGGGACGCACGGGGGTGGGGGTGGGGGTGCAGGTTGGGTGCAGTGGTACAGGGGTGTGCTCGTGTGTGTGTGCACGCAGGAAGGGGTGCACATGTCTTTGTACATGCACACAGGAAGGGGTGCACGTGTGTTTGTGCATGCACACAGGAAGGGGTGCACGTGTGCGTGTGTGTGAATGCACACAAGAAGGTGTGCATGTGTGTGTGCTTGCACACAGGAAGGTGTGCATGTGTGTGTGTGCATGCACACAGAAAGGGGTGCACATATGTTTGTGCATGCACACAGGAAGGGTGTGTGTGCATGCAAGCAAGAAGGAGTGCACGTCTGTGTGCATACATGCAGAAAGGGGTGCATGTGTGTTTGTGCATGCGCACACAAAGGGGTGCACGTGTGTGTGTGCATGCAGAAAGGGGTGCACAGGTGTTTGTGCATGTACACAGGAAGCAGTGCACGTGTGTGTGTGTGTGTGCATGCACACAGGAAGATGTGCATGTGCATGCAAGCAAGAAGGCGTTCATGTGTGTGTGCATGCATGCAGAAAGGGATGCACGTGTGTTTGTGCATGCATGCAGGAAGGTGTGCACATTTGTGTGCTTGTACACAGGAAGAGGTGCACATTTGTGTGAATGCACGCAGGAAGGGGTGCATGTGTGTGTGTGTGCATGCACACAGGAAGGTGTGTATGTGTCTGTGCTTGCACACAGGAAGGTGTACACGTGTGTGTGCATGTGCATGCACACAGGAAGGTGTGCGTGTGCATGCAAGCAAGAAGGCGTGCACGTCTGTGTGCATGCATGCAGAAAGGGGTGCACGTGTGATTGTGCATGCACACAGAAAGGGGTGCACGTGTGTGTGTGCATGCAGAAAGGGGTGCATGTGTGTTTGTGCATGCACACAGGAAGGAGTGCACGTTTGTGTGTGTGCATGCACGCAGGAAGGAGTGCCCCTGTGTGTGCATGCACGCAGGAAGGCGTGCACGTGTGTGTGCACTCAAGCCAGAGAGGGCCGCGCACATGCATGTGCACGTGCCGGGGAGTGTGCACACACACGTGCAGCCACACCAGGGAAAGCCACACAAGTGCACACACACGGCTGAAGCAGCATCCACACCACGCACGCACAGAGGGCAGGCACACACACGTGTGCGTGCACACCGGGGAAGCCACGCACACGTGCAAGGAAACCACGCACACAAACACATGCCTGGAGGCGTGGTGCACACACGTGTGTGCACACCCACACCAGGGAAGCCCGGGTGCGTGCCAAGGAGGGCTGTGCACACGTGTGCACGTGCACACGCAGCTCGGCGAGCACGGGGAGGGCGCGGAGCCGGCCGGGGGCCAGCAGGCGAGGCAGGGGCACGCTGCCTTTGATGGCGAGCGCTGCTGACAGCCCGGCCGAGGAGGCCGCGGCCGCGAGCGGGGGGCTCTGCTCGGCAGAACCATTACTGCCAAGTCCCATAACAATAATCATAAAAGCCACGTCTCAGAGCTCATCGCCTGGCCACTAAAGCGATGCCTCTGGCAGCCTCTTCCCCCCCCCACTCTCCGCACCGCCCCCCCCCCGTCTAGCAGCAATACCTGGGGGGCCAATCGAAAAGTCTCTGCTTATTCCAGCTGATGGCCAATCTCTCTCTATTTAAGCCTCTCAGACAGCTAATCTAATCAATATTGCAAGGAGGGCTGCATTAGCAGGGAGCGCGGGGCGGGCTGGCTGAGCCCCGCTGATGGAGCGCGCGGGGAGGGGGCCGCGCGCCCCGGGCCCACCTGAGGAAGCGGTTGAGGTCGCCGTGCTTCATGTACTCGAAGACCATGATGAGGGGCTCGCCCTCGGTGCAGACGCCGTAGAACTTGACGATGTGCTCGTGCTGCAGCACCGTCAGCAGCTCGGCTTCCCGCTGGAAGTCCAGCCGCGCGCTCTCCGTCACCTCCTTCAGCGCCTGCCGCCGGCACACGGCCTCAGCCCGGACCCGGGACCACCCCACCCCGGACCCCCACCGCCGTCCCCCCCTCCTCACCTTCACGGCCACCAGCATCTTCTCCTGCTCCGGGAGGAGGTTGTAGCACTCGGCCAGGAAAACCTTCCCGAAGGCGCCTTCGCCCAGCTCCCACTTGAGCACGATGTCCCGGCGCTGCACGTGGTGCACGCCTGGGGGGCACCCAGGCATCAGCCCCAGGCCCCCCCACCCCAATTAGGTGCGAGGGAGGGTGGCTGGGGGCTACAGGGGGTGCTCGGGGGTCCCCCCAGCCTTACAGGCGTTGCAGAAGTACTGCGGGTTCTCGATGAAGTTGCTCTTCAGCCCCTCCAGCTTGCTCTCGGTGGAGGACACGGGGCTGCTGCCCAGGTTCATGAAGTGCAGGGACATGGCCAGGTCGTCCTCCTGGGCCAGCACGGCCGAGCCTGCGGGGGACAGGGACGGGGACATCACGGGGGGAGGACGGGAGCAAGGGGGGGGTTTTGCACAGCGGTGCCAGGCGCTGCCGAGCATCCCCCCGCCCCGGCCGGCCCCGGGGGGAGCCAGCCCGATCAAACCCATTTAGAGGCTGAATCCATTCCAGGAGTGAATTAGCAGCTGCTGCCCGCGCTGCCTGGCCCCAGCGGGGGCCCCCATTGCCACCCGGTGTGTCCCCCCCCCAGGGGGTTCAGGGCGATGGGGACCCGTGGGGACAGTCACCCTGTGGCCGGGCGCGGGGAGCGGGGCGAGGGGGGACTCACGGTTGATGCCGAATTTGGAGCGGTGCCCGCACTTGTTGAGCACGAGGAGCATGACGGAGAGGAAGAGGCAGGCGAACACGGCCAGGGCCACGGCCACGGACACCTGGGGACAGCGGGGAGGGGGCTCGGGGTCCTGCTGCGGAGCCGGGTCCCTTCTCCCAGCCCTTGGGGTGGAGGTGGCCGCCAGCCCGCTGGGGAAACCGAGGCAGGGGGAGGGCAGGGGACTGCCTTCATCCCCATCACCTTCCCACTTCATCTGGCCTCGGGTTTGCCTGTGCTTTACGGATTTATCCTGCGTTCCCCTGGGTGCCCTGGTCCCCCCACCCCAAATCACAGAGCCCCCCGTGCCGGCCGAGCCCTCACCCCAAAGGTGTGCTCGTCCATCGTCTCCACGGGCCCCTCCAGCGAGCTGTTCCTGGTGCCTGGGGTGGGGAGAGGGGCGCAGGGTGAGCGTGGGGTGGGGGACGCAGCGGGGACAAGGACAGCCACGCTCCTCCATGAGCGCTGCACCCGCACTTGGGGGGGGAACCCCGGGTCAGCACGGCTCGGGGGGGATTGGGGCAGGGGGAGCAGCGTGCCCAGCACTCACCCAGCGGAGACAGAGACACTGGCACAGCATGGAGAAAGGAAAAAAAAACAGGCGTTATTCCCCAAAAAAGAGAACACCCCCAAAAAATCGGGGAAACTGAGGCACGGAGCCACGAGGCAGCGAGGCGGAGACGGAGGCAGCGGTGTCGGCGCACGGAGAGGTTGCGGGGCACCTCCACCAGCCGGGGGGGGAGCCCCCCAAGGAAGCCCCCAGCCCCTCCGCCACGTACCGGGGATGGGCTCCTCGGGGCTGAAGCTGAAGGGGTTGTCCATGAAGCGACCCCACACGCTGCGGGCGGCGGCGCCCAGGGGGTTGCGCACCAGGAGGGTGTAGTTGCCGTTGTTGACGTGCGTGGGGCGGTTGAGCTGGAGGCAGCCGTGCAGCACGGTGGTGTTGTGCTCGTACTCCATGATGCGGGTGTGGATGTAGGGCCCCTCGGCCAGCGCCGTGCCGTTGAAGAGCCAGCGGATGCTGGGCGCCGGGTTGCCGTCCACCGAGAAGGGGATGCACCAGAAGTGCTGGGGGATGGCCTCTTGCAGGAGCAGGATCACCGGCGGGACTGGGGAGGCAGAGCCGCCTGCGTCCCCAAACCTGCAGCCCCCAAACCGGCAGCCCCAGACCCAGCGGCCCCAAAACCTGTAGCCCCAAAACCGGCAGCCCCAAACCTGCATCCTCAAATGTGTCCCAAAACCTCCGTCCACAAAACCCTCCGTTCCCAAACCTGGCGTCCCCAAACCAGCAGCCCCAAACCCGGCGGCCCCAAAACCTGTGTCCTCAAACCAGCAGCCCCAAACCGGCATCCCCAAAACCTCTGTCCCCAAATCAGCAGCCCCAAACCTGGCATCCCCAAAACCTCCATCCCCAAACCCTCCATCCCCCAAACCTGTGTCCCAAAACCTCCGTCCCCAAAACCCTCCATTCTCAAACCTGGCATCCCCAAAACCTCCGTCCCCAAACCAGTGTCTCCAAAACCGGCAGCCCCAAACCTGCATCCTCAAAACCAGCATCCCCCAAAACTGACATCCCCCAAAACCTCCGTCCCCAAACCAGCGTCCCCAAAACCTGCAGCCCCAAACCGGCATCCCCAAAACCAGTGTCCCCAAACCCTCTCTCCCCATAGCCCCCTTGCCCCGCTCCGGTCCCCGTGTCCCCTCCCCGTGCGTCTCACAGGTGACGTTCAGCATCACGCTGTCCTCCGCCGGCCCCGCCACGTTCTCCGCCCGGCACGTGAGCTCCTTGTGGTTGAGGCTGGAGGAGACGTTGGTGATCTCCAGGACGAGCTCCCCCTCCGAAACCTGCGGGGCGCAGCGGGACGCAGTGAGACAACGCACCCTGCTGCGCCCCCCCCTCCCCACCCCGCCGTGCCCCCAGCCCCCGGGGCGTTGCGATCACCTTGGTGACCCCAGGTGGCATCCCCAAAAACTGGCGTCCCCAAAACCTGCGTCCTCAAACCGGCAGCCCCAAAACCAGCATCCCCAAAGCCTCCATCCCCAAACCAGTGGCCCCAAAACCAGCGCCCCCAAAACCTGGAGTCCCCAAACCAGTGGCCCCAAAACCGGTGTCTCCAAACCTGCGTCCCCAAAACCTGGCGTCCCCAAAACCCCCCTCCCCGCTGTGCCCCCAGCCCTGGGGCATTGCGCTTGCCTTGGTGACCCCAGGTGGCATCCCCAAAAACTGGCGTCCCCAAAACCTGTGTCCTCAAACCAGCAGCCCCAAAACCAGCATCCCCAAAGCCTCCATCCCCAAACCGGTGGCCCCAAACTGGCGTCCCCCGCCGTGCCCCCAGCCCCGGGGCTTTGCGCTTGCCTTGGTGACCCCGGGTGGCTCCGAACCCACATCGGGCACCAGCCAGTCCCCGGTGGCCGGCGGCTCTCCGGCGATGTGGCAGGTGAGGTTGACGCTGTCCCCTTGGCGCAGCGCCACGTCGGGGTGCTCGATGCGGACCGTGGGGGGCTCTGCCGGGGAGAACGGGGTTTGAGAGGTCCCCGCTGTCCCCAGGCGGGGGGACACACGCCAACACCCCCCAAAACCGGGGGGCACCACGTCCCCGCCACCTACCGCAGCCGCTCAGGGGCTGGCTGCCCAGTGGCACCAGCACGCCGCCCGCCCAGCAGCCCAGTGACTGGTTGCCCAGTTCGGCGCGGCTCCCGTCCTGCCACAGCTGCAGCCAGCGGACCCCGCAGGAGCAGCTGAGGGGGTTTCCCACCAGGATGCTGGGGGTAGGGGGGGCGAGAGGATCTGTGCTGCAGCGGGGTGCCCGGGGGGGGCCAAGCGGGCGGCCCCGGCTGCGCTGCTTCTGGACCGGGCGCCCCGGGTGGATGGTTTCATGTGGGGGTGTGCCACGTGTGCTGTACCCCATCACCAACCCCATTCCCATCCCCGTCCCCTTCTCCATGCCCATCCCCATCCCCGTCCCCATTCCTGACCCACCCCTGACCCTATTACTATCCCCATCCCCATTCCTGCCCCTATTACCATCCCCGTCCCCGTCCCCATCCCCATTCCCATCCCCAAGTCTCTGACTCATCCCTGACCCTATTACCATCCCCGTCCCCATTCCTGACGCATCCCTGTCCCTATTACCATCCCCATCCTATTCCCATCCCCATCCCCTCCCCATCCCTGACCCCATTACCATCCCCATCCCCATCCCTGTCCCCATCCTCTCCCCATCCCCTCCCCGTCCCCCCCCGTGACTCTCAGCCCCTCCACCTCACCGCAGGGCACCACCCACTCCATGCCCCCAGCCCCCCAGCCCCTATCTCCCGCACCACCCGTACCCACATCCCCCCCCACACCCCAAGGGGGCCACCCCCGCTGCGCCCCCTCCCCGGGCACTCACAGCTCCTGCAGGGGCAGATGCTGGAAGGGTTTCCAGGAGAGGCTGCGCAGGGCGTTGAAGGAGAGGTTCCTGCCAGCACAGCACCCATCAGCCCCCCCCCCATAACCCTGGGACCACCCTCATCCCGCATCCCCCTCGCTCCCGTGGGGGGGGCTCCTGCCCCGATCGATGGTTTCCCACTCAGCAGCACGGCCCCATGTGCGTGTGTCCCCCCCCCACCCTCTCCAAAGCCTGGTTGCAGCGGGATGGCATCGATCCCCCCACCCCACCTCCGGGCATGGGGACGAGCCACCCTGCACCGGGGATGAGTGTCCCCACGGCGGGGGGGGGACACAGATGGACATATAGGGACGGGGACCGGAGCCCTGGAGCCATGGGGGGGGCACTCACACGTGGCTCAGCCTGGGGGTGTCCTGGAAAGCATCGTCGGAGATGTGCTGCAGCCCCGAGCCGGTGATGGTGCTGGGGGAGGAGAGGGCTCAGCACGCACAGCGGGGTCCGAGACCCCCCCCCCCCCAGGACCTCGTCCTCTGTCCCCCCCCCCACCTCCTGCACCCCCCCTCCCCCCGGCACCCTTGGGTGCTCACAGCTTCCTGAGGTCCCGCAGCATCCTGGTGTCGGCGCGGGTCAGGGCGGTGAGCAGCGGCTGCTTCTCGATGATGCTGGAAGGCAACGGGGCCACGGGGGGGGGGTCAGGTGTGTGTCCCCCCCCCCCATGGGGACAGCACCTCCCGGGGGTGGGGGAGCAGCCCTGAGCCCCTCCTCGTTCCCCCAATTTGCTGTCGGGAGCTGCTGTGGTTGGGGGGGGCACCGCTCTCCGCACCCCGCACCCAGGAGCGGGGTGCCCTGGTGGGATGGGGGGGTGCGAGGGGGGGGGCAGCACCCATGGGAGATGGCTGGGAAGGGGCTGGGGCACCCACACCGTGGGGAGGGCGTCAGCGGGACCCGCACCCCCCTCCCCACCCCAGGCTGCGATGGGGACAAGGGAGGCCGGGGGTGTCACGGGGGGGGGACCACCACCCCCTCGCCACCCACCCCACCCTGGGAGGAGGCGAACAAAGAGCCGGGGGGGGGGGAAACTGAGGCAAGGGGGGGGGGCGTGCGGCAATGCGGCAGGGCGAGGACCCAGCCCGGGCACCCCGCTGCCACCCACACACCCCCCCCCCCCGCTGGCACCCCCGTGGTAGGGGGCAAGGAGCTGCCCCCAGCCCCTGGGGGGGCGCAGCAGGGCCCCCCCCCATCCTGTCCCTGTCCCCATCGTGGTGTCCCAGCCCCTGCAGCCTCGCCTCGACCCCAGCCCCGTAGTCGTACCCCAATCTCTCCCCCCCACCCCACTGCCGCGTCCCCGTCCCCATCAGCGTGTCCCAGCCCCAGCCCTGTCCCCACGACAGTCTCCCAGCCCTATAACCCCATCCCATCGCCTTGTCCCCGTCCCCGTCCCCATCATCATATCCCAGCCCCAGCCCCTCGCTCCCAGCCCCATCCCCGTCCCCAGTCCCTTATCCCCGTCCCCATCCCCTTATCCTCAGCCCCAGCCCATCCCCGTCCCCAGCCCCTTGCCCCCAACCCCAGCCCTGTCCCCAGCTGCATCCCAGCCCCATTCCCTTGCCCCAAGCCCCAGCCCCTTATCCCTGTCCCCATCCCCGCCATCGCATCCCATCCCCATCCCCTGCACCACCACCCTGTCCCCGTCCCCAGCCCCAGCCCCGTCCCCAGTCCCTTGTTCCCATCCCCATCCCTTTATCCCCAGCCCCTCGCACCCAGCCCCATCCCCATCCCCATCGCTGCATCCCAGCCCCAGCCCCTCGCCCCTATCCCATCCCCGTCCCCCAGCCCCTTATCCCTGTCCCCGTCCCCATCCCCTGCACCACCACCCCATCCCTGTCCCCAGCACCAGCCCCGTCTCCCAGCCCCAGCCCCATTCCCAGTCCCTTATCCCTGTCCCCATCCCCTTATCCCCAGCCCCAGCCCCGTCCCCATACCCTCACCCCCAGCCCCATCCTCTTGTCCCCGTCCCCATCCCCTTATCCGCAGCCCCGTCCCTGTCCCCATCCCTGCATCCCAGCCCCAGCCCCTCGCCCCCAGCCCCATCCCCGACCCCATACCCTCATCCCCGACCCCATACCCTCATCCCCAGCCCCATCCTCTTGCCCTCAGCCCCATCCCCTCATCCCCAGCCCCATCCCAGCCCCATCCCCTCGCCCCCATCCCCTTATCCCCGTCCCCATCCCCTCTCCCCCAGCCCCATCCCCTCGCCCCCATCCCCTTATCCCCGTCCCCAGCCCCTCTCCCCCATCCCCTTATCCCCGTCCCCAGCCCCCTCCCCACCCCGCTCGCCGTCCCCCAGCCCCACTCACATCTCGGCGAGGAGTCGGGACGCCCCCCCCCCGGGCAGGACCCCCCCCAGGCTGCTGACGGTGCCGGGCTCCCTGCAGAGGAGGCTGCGGGACGTGGGGCAGGGGCAGGGCGGGGGGCAAAGGGGGGGCCCGGCGGGGGTCGGGGGGGGCAGCAGCAGGGGCAGGAGGGCGGCCAGGCAGAGCCAGGAGGGCAGCATCGCGAGCCGGGGCCGGGGGGGCAGCTCCAGGGGGTCGCAAGCCGAGCCCCCCCCCCCCTCCCCAAAATCGACCCCCCCCCCCCCCTTTTTGCAACCCACGGGCACGGCGAGGCGTGGGACCGGCGGCTTTAAAGCCGCCCCGCGTGGCCCGGCCTCCCGGGGAGGGGCCGGCGGCTCCCCCCGCCCCGACCCTGCCCGCAGGGGAATTTGGGGGGGGGGGGACGGGGATCGCCGCGCCCCCCCCCCCCCCTCCCCTTCAAAGTGGCGCAGGGGGTGGCCGGGCACCCCCCGACGCTCCCCGCGCAGCCCCTGGAGGTGGGTGTATGGAGGGGGGGGGGTCGTGGTCGTGCCCCCCCCTTGCCCCCCGGGGGTCTCGTACCCCCCCCTGGACCCCGCATCTCCAAAATTCCCCCCCCCCTTGGCCCCCTCCCCGCTTTCAAAGCGCACCCGCAGCCCCCCACCCCTAAAGCACCCCCCCGTCCATCCGTCTGTCCGTCCCTTCCCGTGCCCCGGGGGGGGGCAGCACAGCCCCCAGACCCCCCCAACCCCTCCCCGCAAGGCCACCAAGACCCCCCCCCCCCAGGTGCCCCCCAAAACCTCGCGGCGCACCGAGACCCCACCGGGGCGCAGGCAGGGGGGGGGGCGCACGGTCCCGTCCCCAAATGTCACCCCCGGGGTCCCCTCCTCGTGGTGGGGGGGGGGGGCACAGCACTGCCGCGACCCCCCCGGCATCACCACCCCAATTCTCCCCCCCCCCCCCCCATCACATGCGCTGAGTTTGGCACGTCCTCAGCCCAATTTTCCCCCCCCCCTCCACGCTCAGCCCCCAACCCGAGGCACCCTGGGGCTGAGCAGAGCCCTTGCAGGACCCCCCCCCCCTTCCAAAATCTTTCCCCCCCCCCCGGGTTTAGCCCCCCCAGCGCCCCGCCGCGCCACCTCCTCCCGAATTCCGCGGTTTTGACGTTTTTTTCCCCAGAAACGCCCCCGGCTCGGGCAACGCAGGGCAAAGCCACAGCTGGGGCGCACGGGAAGCAGATGGGACATTGGGGGGGGGGGGGGGGGGGAACGGAAAAAAAAAAAAAAAAAACGAGCTGTGCCCCCCCCCCCCCCCACACACACACACACACAGAGCAGGCAGCCCTGGAGCGACCCCCGTCCCCCTTTATTTGCCCTCATGCCCCCGATGCTGGTGCCGGGGGGGGGGGCAGGAGGGCAGCGCCGTGCCTCAGTTTCCCCACTTGAAAAAGGGGGGGGGCCACCCCGCTTTATTCCCAGAAACGCGACCCCACGGGGCAGCTTTTTATTCCCCAACCCCCCCCCCCCCCCAGAATGCACCCACGAGCACAACACCTCTCTCCCCCCCCCCCCCCAAAAAAAAAAAAAAAAAAAATCCTTTAAAAGCAATAAATAACCCGAAAAAGGGCCCCACGGATGGGACCGGGGGGGGGGAAAAAGTCCAGAGCGGGTCGGGTCGGGTCGGGCCCCCCCCCCTTTTCTCAAAGGCAGCCCGTCCCGTTGGGGAGCCGACCCCGGCCCCTGCGGGTGGGCAAGGGGGGAGCGGGGGGCTCGTCTTCCTCGGGGGGCTGCTCCGTTTCGGCGTCCGAGGGCTCTCCGGAGCCGCGCCGGCGATTTTCGGGGCTGTAGAAGAAGGAGAGGGTGCGGAAGGCGGGCGCCATGTGCTCCTTGATGCCCTCCAGGAGCTGCACGAAGGACGGGCGCTGCCGGGGGTTCTGCTGCCAGCACAGGCACATCAGCTCGTGGCTGCGGGACACAGGGCGCACGGTGGGTCCTGGGGGGGCTCCTCGGCACCCCCTTCCCCTCCTCCGGACACCCCCGTTGGAGCTGGGTCACCGTGCCCGTGCCCCGTAGGGACAAAAGGTTGGGGGTGATGGGCTCGGTGCCCCCTTTTCCCCCCCCCCCATCCTGCCCCAGCTCACAGTTGGTCGGGGCAATTCTCCGGCTTCTCCAGGACGCCGTTGTCCATGACGAAGCGCAGGACCTGCTCGTTGGACATGCCCTGGTAGGGCTGCTCGGCCAGCGTGGCGATCTCCCACAGCACCACCCCGAAGGACCTGCGGCACCCCACGGTCAGCCAGAGGGGGCTGGGGGGGGGGTCCCACGGGCTTGGGGGGGGCGCCCAGCACGGCCCCCACCCGCCCCGGCCCCTACCAGACGTCGGACTGGGTGTTGAAGATGCCGTCCTTGAGGGCTTCGGGGGACATCCAGCGGACGGGGAGCAGCCCCTTGCCCCCTTTGCGGTAGTAATCCGTCTCGTAGATGTCCCGCGTCATGCCGAAGTCTGGGCGAGGAGGAAGACAAGGAAGAGGAAGAGGAGGAGGAAGGCCAGGAGCACCCGGACAGGGGGGGTCCGAGCCCCGGTGGCGCCGGCCGCCCACCTCCGATCTTGACGGTGAAGTCCTCGGACACCATGCAGTTGCGGGCGGCGAGGTCGCGGTGCACGAACTTCTTGGCGTTGAGGTAAGCCATGCCGTCGGCGATCTCGCCCGCCATCTGGATCATGTCCCGCAGCGAGGGCGGCGGCAGCCCGGGGTTGTTCTGCCCAAAGGGAAGGCTGTCAGGCTTTTTTTTTTTTGGGGGGGGGGGGCCGTGCCCCTTCCTCTGTGGGACCCCCTCCCCAGCCCCTCACCTCGGCGTCGGGACGCAGCGAGCGCAGGTAGCTCTTCAGGTCCCCACGCGTCATCAGCTCCATGATGACCAAGGCCGGCTGGCCCTGGGACACGACGCCGAGCAGACGGACCTGGGGACAGGACGGGGGGCGCACAGCTCCGTGAGCAGCCCCCCCTTATCCCTTCCCCGTGTCCCGTCCCGTCCCCTCGCCGCCCACCTACCACGTGGTGGCACTTGAAGGCCTTCATCACCGAGGCCTCGTTGAGGAACTCGATGCGCTCCCGCATGGTGGCCAGCTCGTTGACCGTCTTCAGGGCCACCTTGGTCTCCTCGCCCTCGGCCACCAGCCCCAGCGCCAGCCCCTCGTACACCATCCCGAAGGAGCCCTGCCCCAGCTCCCGAATCACCGTGATCTTCTCCCGCGACACCTCCCACTCGTCGGGGACGTACACTGGGCAGGGGGACACCCGTCACCGGTGCCATCCCTGCGGTGACGGGGACACGGTGCCCACGGGGATGCCCCTGTCCCTACGTACTGTCTGAGGCGCTGAAGTACTCAGGGTTGACCGAGGCGTAGAGCGTCCCGCTGGGGTAGCCGTCGTTGTTCCTGCGAGGGCGGAGGGGTGGGCATGGTGCAAAGAAGGGGGGGGGGGACAAGGGACAGGGTGAGCGACGTCGCCTCCCCCCAGCCCCGGATCAGCCGGGTTCAGTCCTGGGTGTGTGTGTGGGGGGGGTCGCTACCTCTTCTTGTTGTAGAAGAAGACGAAGATGGCGAGGCAGGAGATGAGCAGCATGAGCACCACGGGCGTGACGGTCAGCAGGACGTAGAAGCTTCCAGACTCCTCCTCGGCTACCGGGGGCACGCGTCCACGCGTTTCATCCCACCACAGCTCCCCAGAGCCTCAGCACCCCCTGATCCCCGGTGCTCCCATCCCAGAGCACCCCCAAAGCCCCCAGACCCCCAATCCAGCAGCATCCTTGGGTGCAGAATCCCCTCATCCCACCAGCGCTCCCCAGTTCCCCAGCCCAGTAGCACCCCCAGAGCTGCCTGCCCCACAGCTGGGGGTCCCGCTGGCGTCCCCCCAGCCCCAACTGAGTCCCCCCCAGCCCCCTGAGGATACCTGGCCCCAGGATGTAAAACTTGACGAGCCCCGTCCAGGAGCCGTTGCCGGCCAGCGAGGTGGCCCGGACCTTGGCCGAGTAATTCCCCGGCTGCAGCAGGGCCAGGTGGACGCCGCCGTACTTGGCGTAGCGGTGACGGGAGACGCAGACGACGGTGGTGACCTCCTGGGGGGGTGGGCGAGGGGATGGTGGCAGCGGGGACATCCCCCCAACCCTCGTGGCACCGGGCAGGGGGACGCTGAGCTCCCCCCCGACGGCGGAGCCGGGTCCTCACCTCGCTCTCGCGGCTGTACTTGATCTCGTACTTGAGGATGAGCCCGTTGGGGTTGCGGGGCTCCTGCCAGCGCAGCAGGACGCTGTTCTTGCTGGCCGGCTCCCACGTCACGTTGCCGGGAATGTTGTCAGCTTGCACTGCAGAGGGGCACCAAGGGGCTCGGGACCCCCATCCCGGTGCCAACAGCACCCAAAACCATCCCAATCCGTGGCCGGGCGGCGGAGCACCGCGCACCAAGCCCTGCTATCACCGAGGAAGGGGGGGCCGCCCTCGCCCCAACCCCGCACGCTGCCCTACAGGACCTACGTTCGGGCATGGTCCTGGCGAAGACGAAGGTGGCGGCGCTGCAGCCCACGGTGTGCGCGGCGTGGTTGCAGGCGTGGATGTCGATGCGGTACTCGGTGAAGTGCCGCAGCCGTGACAGCACCGCCCGGTCCCGCACCACTTTGTCCTCAAAGATCTGGAAATCGGGTTTGGGCTCGCTCCCGGCGCGGCTCAGGGCCGGCGGCTCCGCCGAGGAGGTGTTGGTCGGGGAGGTGACGGCCGCCACGTCCCTGCGGCGCTTCGGGGTCCTGCGGAGCGGGGAGACGGGGACGGGGACGGGGACGGGAGGCAGGTTGGGGCTGGGGCACCTGGGGCACCTCCCCGAAGGTGGTGGGGTAGGGGAGACCCTCAGGGGTTTTGGGGGCCATTTCCCAGCTCACCTCTTGTTGATGGACGTCACCTTCCAGGGCGGCCTGAGGTAGCAGAAAATAGGTTAAGGAAGCAGCCCCTTATTAAGGGACACCCTCTCTGGGGCAGCATGGTGCTTGGAGACCCCAATGACACCGGGAGACCCCCCAGACACCAGGATCTCCCCCCAGACACCGGGTTTTCCCCCCAGACCCGTCACCTGGGGATGATGATGGAGTTGTGGAGGAAGTTCTCGAACTTCTTCTGGAAGGATTCAGCCTCGCCCTCCATGCGGAGCTGCCCGTCGGCGGGGCGGCAGGGGCAGCACCGCTCCTCGGCGTCCTGCTCCACCTCGGGGTCGTCCCCGTCGCTGAAGCGCGTGTCGGCGCTGCTGGTGGGCAGCTTCAAGCCTGCGGGCAGGGACGGGCAGGGCTGGAAGCACCGGGACGGCCCCGTCCCAGAGGTGCCGTCCCCGTCCCCAGCCGCCCTCCCGCACCTTTGTGGCAGTAGTCGTTGACGTAGAGCTCCATGTCCTCGGCCAGCTGCTGCCACAGCACCAGGTAGTAGGTGATGTTGCCGTTGCGCTGCGTGGGCGGCTTCCAGCGCACCACGATGTGGGACGAGGAGTTGGACATGGAGATGACGTCCCGGGGCACCGTCGGGGCTGGGCACGCAGCGGGGCGTCAGCATCTCCCTCGGAGACCACCGCGGGCACCCCACGAGCCCTCCCCGGGGTGCCCCTTACCCGCCGGCATGGTGCGGATGTAAACCACCTCGCTCTGCGCCCCGTAGTTGCGCCCTTCCTCGGCGGTGGTGAGGGTGATGGCGCGGACGAAGATGGCATACTGCGTCCACGGGCGCAGGTTGAGCAGGGCCACCCCGGGCTCCTGGTCGCTGCTGAGAGGCAGCTCCACGTCCAGCACGTTCCAGCTCTGCGCCCCGCAGGCGTCCTGCCCCACGTACTCCGAGACGTTCTGGAAGGGTCTGGCCCCCACCCAGCCTTGGGTATCAACGCGGGGGTCCCCGGAGCACCCCCCTGGCCTCGCCAACCCCCCTTCCCCGGGATGGGGCAGCCCCGTGCCGTGAGGGTGCTGCGGGGTGGGGGATGCATGGGAAGGGGCTCGCCCCCACCCCGAGCGCCAGGGCCGGGGGCCACTTACGACTCCTTGTAGTAGACGATGAAGCTGAGGAGGTCGCGGTACTCGGGGGGCCGGTAGCGCTCCCACTTGAGGAAGATGCGGTCGGCCTCGGTGACGTTGGAGATGAAGCGCAGGGTCTGGGTCTTGCCTGCGGGGCGGCGGGGGGGGCGCAGGGCTCGGGGGTGGGCTCGCCATGCCGCTGGGCCCCCCCCAGCCCCAGTCCTGCACTCACAGGATGCCCGGTCCCCGTTGGTGCGCGGGTTGATCTCGGCTTTGTTCTGCCGCCCCTTGGTGCCCGTCACCTCCTCCATGCGGTAGATCTCGGCCAGGCAGAGCTTGGGGTTGAAGGCGAAGTACATCTTGCCCACGGGGATGGAGAGGACGTGGTGGCTCCAATCCCACAGCTGCTGCAGGTTCTGGTTGTCCAGGACGTACAGGGTGTAATTTCTGGGGGGAGACGTGGGCGGAGGCGATGGGCACGGGCACCCCCAAAGCCCCCAAAGCGTCCCCACCGCTCCCCGTCCTCACCCGTCCACCATGGAGTCCCCGCGGATCAGCTTGAGGTTCTTGAAGAAGGACAAGGAGACGAGGGCGAAGGAGTGCTTGATCTTCAGGAAGCCCGTGATGGTCTCAATGAGGCCCAGGCTGCTCTGCAGCTCCGAGGCCAAATTATCTGGGGATAACCCACGGCTGTGAGCCGGGCGGCGCTCCCAGACAGCACACCGACTGCTCGGGACCAAACCCGGCACTCACAGCCCCGGCGGATGTTGACGATGAGGTTGCCCTCCACCAGGGTGCATCCTGCCAGCTCCTGCGCCGCCCGCGTCGAGTCGATGGTCTTGGTGCCCACCTTGCACTCCTTGGGGCACAGCCCCTCGCACTTGTGGCAGAAGATGCTGCGGGGATGGGGACGGGGACATGGGCAGGGTACGGAGCCACCTCCCTCCATCACCACCCCCAGGTTGCGCGGGAAGGGGGGGTCCCATCACGGGGGTTCCCATCCCAGGGGGTCCCAACCCCAATGGGTCCCATCCCAAGGGATCCCATCCCATGGGTTCCCATCCCGGGGGTTCCCATCCCGGGGGGTCGCATCCTAAGGGGTCTCATCCCGAAGGGTCCCATCCCTGGGGGTCCCATCCCAATGGTTCCAATCTTGATGGGTCCCATCCCAAGGGGTCCCATCCCAGGGGGTTCCATCACAGGGGGTCCCATCCCGAAGGGTCCCATCCCAAGGGTTCCCATCCTGGGGGGTCTCAGCCCAAAGGGTCCCATCCCGTGGGTTCCCATCCCATGGGTTCCCATCCCGTGGGTTCCCATCCCAAAGGGTCCCATCCCTGGGGGTCCCATCGCAGGGATTCTCATCCCATGGGTTCCCATCCCAAGGGGTCCCATCCCAGGGGGTCCCATCCCAAAGTCTCCCATCCCGGGGGTGTCCCACCCCACCTGCTCTCATTCCTGGTGTAGCCGGGGGGGCACTCGGAGAGGCACTGCTGCTGGTGGATGACGAACTTGGAGGCGTCGCGGGGGTTGTCGGACACCTTGCGGAGGCTGGCGCAGTACTCGGCGGTGACGCAGCGCCAGCCCTCGTACTCGTAGGTGCGGGGCGGGCAGGAGGGCAGGCAGTGCCCGTTGAAGTGGAAGTGGCGGCAGGCCACGCACGAGCGGCTGTCGCGGGGCCGCCCGCAGCCCCCCAGGCACTCGGCGTGGCAGCACTCGCCCGCCGCCGTGCACGCCGAGCCCACGCCGCACGGGCACACTGAGGGAGAAAGGCGCCGCGGGCAGGGGATGGGGAGAGGACGTTAGGCAGGGTAACGTGGAGAGGGAGAGGGTTTGGGGGTGGCACGGGGAAAGGGGGGAAAGCGGTGGGTGGGGAGGGGTGGGGGCTGCCGGCGTCCTCCTGGCACGGGGGGCGCGAGGAGAGAGGGGTGGAGGGATGGAGGGAGGGGTGGGTGGATAGAGGTGGGAAGGGTGGGCAGGGAGAGGAAGAGATGGAGAGATGGAGGGAGGGATGGCCAAATTCGTGGGTGGATGGACAGAGGGAGGGCTGCCCGGACGGACGGACGGACAGGTGGATGGATGGGGGGGGCTCAAACCGCGCCGAGCCTCGGCTGCCCGGTGGGGCCGCGTGGCGCAGCCGGGGCCGGGGCAGTGGCCGAGGTTACGGCCCCGATAAGGATCTGTGTTTATAGTATATATTTCATTACCAGGCCTCCTGTTTACTGCAAACGAGCCCGGGAGGGGCCTGTATTTACCTCGCCGCTGGGAAAACACGGCAGCTGGGAGCTGGCCTCTCCTCCGGAGGATGATACAGCGCGGATCCGATTACCCCGCCGCGCTACCGCTGCTGCGCCGGGGCAGGGACGGCCACGTGCCCGGCCCCGCCATCCCCAGCATCTCACCCAGCCCTCCCCAGTGCCTCCCAGTGACCCCGGTTTGCTCCCAGCAAGGCAGCCCGGAGGGGCGATCCCCATGCCTCCAGCACCCACCTTTCTGGCAGTAGCTGGAGGTCCAGCAGCGGTAATCCAGCTGCCCGTTGACGCTGGTCTGAGCGCACGGCTTCTCCACGTCCAGGATGCCCGGGCAGACGTCGGCGCACTCCTCGGCCAGTTTGTTGCCCACGATGTAACTGGTGTCCACGGCGTCGGGCAGCAGCAGCCCCCAGTCGATGGTGGAGAGGTGGCAGAGCTCCTGGTTGCGCTCGATGCGCACCGAGCCGCGCAGGACGTGGCCGAGGCTGTGCAGCCCGATGTCCCGCAGGTGCGGCATCTCGAAGATGACCAGGGCGTAGTTGAAGAAGAGGTTGGTGCCGCGGATGACCGAGAGGTTGGGGAAGAGGTCCCGCAGGCTCTCCAGCCCGTAGACGCGGAAGAGGAGCAGGTACTCGGTGATCATCAGCAGGCGGGGGAAGCTGAAGCCCCGAAAGTCCTCGGCGCCCGTGGTGAACATCAGCAGGATCTGCAGGTTGCCCTCGATGATGGAGCAGTTCTCCAGCTTCTGCAGCTGGGACACGTCGTTGCGGATGTCCATGCTGCCGCAGACTGGGGTGGCGAGAGGGGGGACCCGGGGGCAGCGGGGGGGCCCGGGCAGACGGCCCCGCCACCCAAGGGACCCCCCCTCCCCGGGGCCGTGTCACCCGAGGGGGCTGATGTCCTCCTCACCCCCCCCGCCTGGCGCATCTGCCTGCAGTCCCCGTGGGCAGCTGGGGCAGACGCGAGTGGCCGTGACAAGCAGCCGGCGCGCCGCAGCTCCTCGGGGCACGGCACGGCCGCGGTGATGCTAACGAGGTCTGGCTCCGCGGGAGCTCCTCGCCCACCCCAAGAGCACACCCGAGCCCCCTGCCCACCCCATGGGAGGCTCCGAGCCCCACAGGCAGCTCGGGGTAACCACAAGGCATCCTAATGCCAGCTCACCCCCCAATTGACCCCCCGGCACCGTGCCGTGCCAGCCCCACGGGGATGAGGCGATGGGTTTCCCAGTAGGATACCCCACAGGGAGCGGGAGCATCGGGGCGGGGGGCAACCCAGCGCTGAGCATCACCCGCTCCCCGCTCCCGAAGCTGGCAGCTCCCCTCTGGCAGCGTCCCCAGGCTGAAACCTGACGCCGAGTTATCGCGGAAAGAAACGCGCGGAGACACCCGGAGAGGGATTTACTGTAAACACCCCGGGCAAACACGGCCGGCGCGGCGCGTCCCCTAAACACCAGGCACCACGGCACGGCCGCGCGGTGCCGCCGGCTGCCGCACCGAGCTCCACGGCCCAGCAGCCGTCCCCGTGTGAAAGGGTTTTGGCAGAGCTCCCCCCCCCCCAGCACCCTAGGGTGCCCCCCTGGGACATGGGGGTCTCCGTCGTGCCGTGGGGCTGAGGGTTTGGCCGCTGTGGTGCCGGCCCCAAGGGGATGCGGCCCCAAACTGCCACCGCCGTGACCTTGGCAAAGGCACCGGAGCCCTTGGCTGGGCGGCACCAACCCCAGGGGAGAGGGGGCTGCGGACCCCCGGGGTGCAGAGAGGGGGCTGGGACCCCCCGTGCCCTCGTGAGCATCCCCAGGGCGTCTCTCGGCACGGATTTTGGCTGCTTTGCCCTCCCCCATCCTTTCCCGTTCCACCCTCCCCGACCCCGCTGGGGAAACTGAGGCAGGGGGCAGAGGGGGGTGCAGGACGCGCCGCTGCACCAGTGACAAACCCATCCAAACCCATCCCAAACTGGGATGGCGGCTGGGGGGGTCCCCGTACGAGCCCCCTGAGGCTTTTCCCCCAGCCAGACCCCAGCACAGCCCCGTCCCCACGGTGCCACCCCCAGCCTCGGAGGGCCACGCACCCATGGCGCTGGGCACGGCTGCCGTTTCCACCCCCCCGACCCCCACGAGGACAAGAAAGCAACGCCCCCGACCCCACCACGGGGCCCCCGACCCCACCACGGGGCCCCCACCCCAATTTTTCCCCAGGACGCCCCCACCCCAGCTCCCCAAAGAGCTCCCCACCCCAAACCCCAAAGCACGCAGCCGTGCCACGGGAGGAAACCGAGGCACGGGGGGGGGGGGAAACCGAGGCACGACCTCAGCCCTTAGGGAGCAGCCAAACGACCCCAAACCCAAACCCGCATCCCCCCCCAGCACCCCATCCCCACCGCCCCCCTCCCGGCCACTTACTTTCGGACGGGGCCCTCACGGGGGGCAGCGGGAGGGGGCCGAGGAGCAGCAGGGCCAGCGCCAGGCGCAGGGCACCCAGCGCCCTCGCCCCCTTCGCCCCCATCCCCGGGGGGGGCCGCGGTTCCCTCCGGCCTCGGGGGCTGCTGCAGGCGGGCACCGCACGGCACCCGCACTCCCGGGCAGCACCCAAGGGACACGGGGACAGGGGTGGCCCCCCCCCCCCCTTCCCTGCACCCGCCAGCCCTCTCGGCCCGGCCCCCGCGGCCCCTTCACTTCTGTTTTCGGCTGCGGCACACCAAATATTTAACCTGACAACTGCGCGGGGACGGGGCCAGGGCTTGTTTGGGAAATAAAGAGGGGAGAAAACAGGGCGGCCCCCGAGCACGGACAGCCCGGAGGGGGCCGGGAAAGCTTGGGGTGGGGGGGGGGACAGGAAAATGCGCCGTGCCTCAGTTTCCCCATGGGGCGCCTCAGGGCGTGGGGTCTGCGCCCCGCGGGGGTCCCCGAGGTGCCGGCTGCGGGGAGGAGGAGGAGGAGGAGCGGGAGGAAGCCGGCGTGGATGCAGGACATGAGGACGGGGGGCACGTTTATTTCGTGAGACAGCTCCGGGGAAAGGGGGGGCAGAGCCCCCGGGGGGGGTCCAGCAGCAGAGCCCGGTCCGGGGGCGCTGCCCCAGCGCCCCTCCAGCACCGCGGGACTGGGAGCACTGGGACCAGGCAGCAGCCCCAGCTCCCAGGTGCTCGAAGCCACCGGAATGGGGGGGGGTCCCACCGGAATGGGGGGGCCCCCCCGAGGCCCCTCTTGTGGTGTGGCCCCGTTTTGGGGTCCCCTCCCCGAGGGGGGGGGCTCAGGAGCAGCTGCTTCTCCGCCGGCGCAGCAGCGTGGCAGGGTGGCTGCCCTCGTCCTCCTGCTCGCTCTCGCAGCCGCGCTGGGGGGCACAGAGGGTTTGGAGGGCACGGGGAGGACCCCCGGGCACCCCAAGGAGGGGGCACCCCATTGCACGACCCCCCCCCCAAATACCCATTGCCCCCTCCCCAGCCTCTCACCAGCTCCTCGTCCTCCGTGCGCTGGCCGCAGAGCAGCCGCATGCGGCACAGCCGGTTGCAGGCGGACACCATGTTGTAGGAGAGCTGGGGAGGGGGGGGCAGCAAGGTTGGGGGTCCGGGGGGGGGCTCATCCCCTCCTCTCCCACCCCCAGACAGCAGCGTTACGGTGCCAACCCCGCCGTGGCCCCCTCCCCAAATGCACCCACCCAGGAGCGGAGCGCGGCGCCGTCACCCGAGCACCCCGGGGTGGTGGCACCCAGCACCGCGGTGTGTCTGTCCCCCCACCCCGGCACCACGGTGTCCCCCTGTGTCCCCCCCCCTTTTTCCTTTCACCTTCCACTTCCTCCGGGCGTTGAACTTGCGGAAGTTTTTCATGTTGATGGAGGAGCGGCTCCGCTTCGCCGCCTGCTTCCTGCTCAGGGGCTGCGGGGGCGAAGCCGGGCATCGTCCCCGCGCCCCCTCCCCTGGCACACGGTGCCCGGGGATGGGGGGGGGGACCCCCGGGGGACCCCCCCAGCCCTAGCCCTGCTCTCCCCCAGCTCCCTCTCACCTTGATCCAGGGGTGGACGAGGCACTCGGACGCCGTCATGCGCTCCCTGAAACACGAGGGGATGGGGCGGTGGGGACGGGGGGCACCTTGGGGACGGGGACGGGAACGGGAACAGGGACAGGGACGGGGACAGGGACAGGGACAGGGACAGGGTTCCTTCACCTCGGTTCCTTGACCAGCAGCTGCCGGATGAAGTCCTTGGCCATCTCGGAGGTCTGGCTGAAGTGGTGCTCCTCGAACTCGTAGGCGCCGTCCAGGACGTTGGAGAGGGTCTCGGCGTCCGTCTCGCCCTGGAAGGGGGACAAGCCGCTGAGCCTGCGGGGACACGGCGGGGACGCTGAGCACCGGGACGGCACCGGCTCGGCCACCACCCCCCCCCCATAGCACACAGCCCCCCCGTTGTGCCCCCCCTGCCTCAGTTTCCCCTCCCCAGCCCCTACTCACAGGATGTAGGTGATGACCCCGATGCTCCTGAAACACAGAAGGGGAGGGCGGGGGGGGGGTCAGGTGCTGCCCTCCGGGGGTCTCCATGGCACCCGGGGGGGGGGCTGCACCCCCAGCAGCCCCCCAGCCCCCCCCCCAGCCCCTGCTCCTCACCACATGTCTGTCGCGGAGCTCAGCGGCTCGTAGTTGATCACTTCGGGGGCTGGGGGCGAAGGCAGAGCCGGGGGGGGGCGCACATCAGAGGGGCTGGGACCCCCAGGGTGGGCACCCTGTCCCTGCTGCACCCCCCGCTCCTGCTCTGTGCCCACGGAGCTGGGGTTTTTGGGGTCCCACTGCCCCCCCCCACCCAAAGCTGGCCGGGGGGGGGGCTCGGTACCGATGTACTGGGGGGTCCCGCAGAGGCTCTTGAAGGTGACGCCGTCCTCCAGCTTCTGGGCCAGCCCGAAATCGATGATCTTGATCTGGGGCTCGGGGACGTCCTTGTCCTGCAGCATGATGTTCTCGGGCTGTGCGGGGGGGGGGGCAGGGTGAGGGGGTGGCAAACGGGGCCGGGCAGCACCCCAAAAACCACCACCACCACCCCTCACCCCACACACCCCGGGCAGGATGCGGCCACGGAGGTGCCGTGGTGAGGGTGGCACCGTGACGAAGAGGAGGAGGAGGAGGAGGAAGAGGAGGGGACACGGGGGGTGGGTTGGGGGGGGCACCTTGAGGTCGAAGTGGGCGATGTGGCGCGCGTGCAGGTACTGCACCCCCCGCAGGATCTGCGCCAGGAACCCGATGGCCTCCTCCTCCGACAGCATCTCCTTCTCGGCGATGAAGTCAAAGAGCTCCCCACCGCGCATCCTGCACGGGCACGGCCGTGGGGATCCATGGGGGGGCTCCAAAGGGTCTCCGCCGCCCCCCTCCCCACCCAGGACCCTCCCTGGCTCCCCAACTCACAGCTCCAGCACCAGCACCATCTGGCTCTTGCTGGCGAAGAGGTCGTGGAGCCGCATGATGTTGGGGTGCTGCAGGTCCCGCAGGATGCCCACCTCCCTCTCCACCTGCGCTCGCTCCAGGCCCCGCCGGCTGCCCCGGCCCCTCCGCGTCTTGATGAATTTGGCGGCGTAGAAAACGCCGGTGCTGCGCCGCCGGCACCGCCGCACCACGCCGAAATGCCCGCTGAGGAGAGAGCCCCGGAGCCCAGGATGGCAAAAAAAAAAAAAAAAAAAAAAAGGGGGGGGCTGCCCCCATCCCGCGGGACCCCCCCTCACCTGCCCAGCGTCTCCAGCAGCTCGTAGAGCTCCTCCACGCTGCCCGGGTGCAGGGCGAGCGCCGCTGAGGATTCATCCTGCCGGGGGGGCGCGGGGGGTCCCGGCTCAGCCGAATGCCTCCGGGGGGCTGCACCCAGCCCAGGACACCCCCGTAGGGCACTGTGCGCCCCCCCCCCAGGTGCATGCAGGAGGGGGTTCTCCCGTGCACATCCCTCGCCCTCCTGGCCCCCACCCTGCCTCGCACCAAAAATCACCTCCAGGAGCCCCCCCCCCAGCTCCTCCTGGCTGCGGCTCACCTGGGTGCTGTTGGAGGCCGCCCCCCCAGCCCCCCCGTCCTCAGCCATCACTGAAAAGACAAAAAGAGAAAGGGGGGCACTGGGGGGGGGGCAGCGGGGCCGGCAGAGCCCCCCCCAGCTCCTCGCACCGATGGCTTTTGGCACCGCTCCTCGCTGCGCCCGAGCAAAGAGGGGAAACCGAGGCAGGGCGCAGGGTGAAACGGGGGGGGACCCACACCCCCCCGAGCCTTCCTCCTCACCCCACCGCGCTCTTCCTCGCTGCCGGGACAAGGGGACGGTGGCACCCTGCGGTGACAGCCCCGTGGTGCCACCCTCCCGGGGGGGGGGGGGGGCACCCGGCCAGGCGCCGCTCGGTCCCCGACCCACGTGCTGGGACGCGCGTGGGGGCGGCTGCTGGCAGCGGCTGGAGCCGGGTGACCGTCCCCAGCATGTGACAGTGGCACTGGGGGGGGGCCCTGAGGGGGGGTCTGGCCGCCATCCGTGGTCACAGCATGCCCAGATGTCCCCAGGGTTAGGGGCACTTTGGCAGTTTCCTTCCAGCCCCACGGAGGACACCGCAGCGAGCGCACCGCAGGCTGAGCCCAGCCGTCAGCACGGCCCCAGGGGGGGGGGCTGCGAAGGGGACAAGGGGGGGTCCCGGGGGCAGAGCGTGCACCCTGTGTGCATCCCAGGGTGGCGCAGCTCTCCAAAGGGAGACGCAGCTGATGGAGACCAGCGGAGCTGGGCGGCTGCGCGGCACCACCCGGGAGGGGTCCCAAAAAAGCTCTCCAAACACAGGTCAGACTGCAAGGACCTCAGCCACAAAGCCCCCCCCCAGGGACTCCCAAAGCCCCCCAGGGACAATGAGAGCCCCCCGGGACCCCAAAACCCCCCTGCACTCTGCGGGCACAGCTGAGATTTGCAGCACGGGGGCTTGACGGAGCCACCCGTGTGCAAGCGGGACCCAAACTCACCGGGACCCCAACCCCACCAGGACCCCACCTCACCAGGACCCCTTACCTCTGCCCAGCTCCGGGGGCGACGTCCCCCCGTGGGACAAGACCACGCTGTGCTCCTCACCACCTCCCTGCGCAGCTCCAGCCTTCCTCCTGCAACCCACCGTGCGGGGGATTTTTTTTTTTCCCCCAAACCCCCTCTTTTCCCGGGATCCGGCTGCCGCTGGGGAGAGGCTGAGGAAAAGCAGCAGGAAGCGCAAAGCTCCGAGCGCCTCTGCTCCCACGGTCCCTGGAGAAAACCCCCCCCCCACGCTGTCCCCGCCCGGCCAGCTGCGGAGAGGAGCTGGGAGAGGCCTTGTAGGGTCACAGCGCTCGGCGTTTCCGCGCCTCGGCCCCTCGAGGGGTGGCCGGGAGCCGGCAGGATCGGGGCCGGTGCCGGGCGAGCCCTCGCTCCCAAGCGCCGCGGTCGCTCCGTCCGCACCCGTGAGCGCGAGGATTGCAAACAGGAAACCTGCCCGGCCGATAAAAATATTGTAACCCAACTGCCCGGAGGGGAAACACAGCCGAGGGTGTGAAGGTAGAGAGAGGAGGGACGGCTTTCTTAAGGTGGAGAGCGCCGGGGGGCATCGCGCCCACCCACCGCGGCCGTGGGGCTGGGGTCGCGCCGTGGGCTCCGTGCAAAGCCCCGGTGCGAGGGCTGGAAGCCAGCTCCAGCCCCAAAACCCTGCCCAGCTGCAGGGCAGAGCCGTGCAGGGGAAAAACAAGACACAGACGGGACAAATAAAGAGCTTTTTGTGGGTGCAGACGTGCTGCGGGGTGGGCGGCCAAGGGGCTGCAGCTTGCCCCCATCGGCACGGCCACCACCGGGCACAACCCGCGGCCCCCCCGGTGACCCCTCAAGGCTTTCGCAGCACGGAACCTGCACCCAAAGGTGCTCGGGGTAGAGAGGGAGGGGGGCGATGAGCCACCCCCCCCAAGTGCCCCCGCCGGCGCCGGTGCCACCCGCAGCCCCACGCCGCCTTTCCGTGACGTCGGCCCCTCCTGGCCCCGCGGTGCAGCGCCTTCGCTCGCCGCTTCCTGCCCTCGGCGGCGGCGCAACCGCGGGCGAGGCGGCAGCATTGCCCCACCGCCAGCACCCCCCAACCCCACACGGACCCCGGCTCCTGCCCCGGGTTTGGGGGTCCCGGCCGGCGGAGGTAGGTGCGAGGGCTGGGGGAGAGGGGCTGGGGTCTTCCCGGGGCGGTTCGTGGCGAGGTTTGGGGCAGAAAAGGGTGGGAAGCGCGCCCCGAGCACGGGGAGGTGCAGCAGCACGGTGACACGGAGCTGCTCGCTGTTTGTCCCCGGGGAAGGGGCTGTGGGGGAGAGGGGCTGAGGATAAAGGAGGTGAGGGGAGAAGGGAGCACGGCGAGGCTCCTGCGCGCCCCACGGCACCCATCCAGCCCTGCACGGAGCCGCCCGTGCGCGGCACGGAGAGGGGCACGTGGCGAGGCCGAGCTTTGGCTCTTCTCGAGGCCACTTCGGGCCCTTCCCAGCCCTGGAGCAGCCTCAGCCCTGCCCTGGAGCCCGGCACCGCCCGGCTGCTGTTTGCTCAGGTTGGGGCCGTTCCCTTTTGCTTTGTCAGCTTCTTCCCTGCCCCCTTCCGTGCGTTTTCGGGTGCAAGACGGGGCCGGGCGCGCCGCAGCCGCCGGTCCCCTCGGTGCTGCGTGGAGGCCGAGCTGAGCTCCCGGTCCCACGGCTCTGGGACCCACCGGGACCCCGTTCCTGGCTGAGCCCCGTGACTCAGAGATGCCTCCCGTAATCCAAACGGCCCTGGCCGCTTCCACCCCCTCCAGCATCTGGTCGGGATTAATTTTGTTTTGCTGAGCGTTGGCGGCACCCGGCCGAGCCCGGGCGCTGGGCGCACGCAGAGCCCGAGCTCACACACACATGCCCGGGGTCCCCGTCCCCTCCGTGCACAGTTTTGTGTTTCCCCATCCCCTCCCTCTCCCCTCACCGAGTTTTAGAGGTTCTCGGGGTCCCTCCTGGGGTTTTCCTCCTGGTCCCTTCACACCGAGCGGGTTCCTGGGGAGGAGGGAGGCGATGAGCTTATGGGGCAGCGCGGGGGGAGCGTGGGACCCCCGTGGAGGCTTCACCTCAGCCCGTTCCTCTTCGCGTGCCAGGGACTGGCGGCCCCATGGACGACGAGCGTCCCCTCTTCGTCACCTTCAGACCCGAGGACAACGCAGCCGGCACCCAGCAGGGGCACGGCGCGGCCCCGAGAGCGGAGCAGCCCCCGCAGCAGCCAGATGCTCAGGGCAGGGTAGGACGAGGGGCAGTGAAGGGTCCGGCCCCCCAGCTCCCCACCCCAGCACTCTCAGCCACCCGCAGGTACCGTGTCCTCCCCCCAAAAGCCCTGCGGGGACCGGCCAGCACCGCGCACCGACCCGGCCCCAATCCCACTCCCCCCCCACGGCTGGGGACTGGGACTTGGGGGGCTGGCACCAGCCACCCACCACCCCGGGGGGGGCACCAGAGCATCCTCAGGCACCCTCTGCCCCGCATCCCCTGAGCTCCAAACCCTTTTTGCTTCCTCCCAGGCGCTGCCGGGGTGGCCCCCGGCCGGGGGGGGCGCGCAGCCGGAGCTGGTGGCCCTGTGGGCGCGCACCAGGCGGTGGTTCGAGCAGACGCAGGCGGGGAGGTTGGGGGCCGAGGGCGAGCTCCCAGCCTGGTTCCACGGCTTCCTCAGCCGCAGGTGAGCAGGGGGGAGACCCCGCAACGTGGGGGGGGGGTGGGCACAGGGGAACGGGGGAGCTTCCTTCACCCACCCCACCCCGCAGGGAGACGGAGCTGCTGCTGCGGGACCGGCCGCCGGGCTGCTTCTTGGTGCGCTTCAGCGAGAGCACCGTGGGCTTTGTCCTGTCCTACAGGTGAGGGACCCCAGCCCGGGGGGCTCGGCCCCTCGTTTCGCCGCTGCTGACCCCCCCGTCCTCGTTCCCGCAGGGGCAGGGAGCGCTGCAGGCACTTTGTGCTGGACCAGCTGCCCGACGGGCGCTACGTGATCCTGGGCGAGCGCAGCGCCCACGCCGAGCTGGGCGCCCTGCTCCGGCACCACGCCACCGCGCCCATCGCGCCCTACCGCGAGCTCCTGACCGTGCCGTGCCCGCGGGTGAGGATCCGAGGATCTCCCCACCCCCCCTTTCATTGCTGTAATTAGCCCCCTTCGTTAGCCCCCGCTGCCCGCGGAGGCGTTCCTGCTTCTCGAGGGGTGCCGAGGCCGCGGGGCAGCCGGGCAAAATCAAACCTGGGCTTGGTGCCCCCGGGTCTGCGCCCTGCTCTGTGCTCACCCCAATCCTCTCACTGCAGCAGGAGAAGCCCCCCGGGGGGGTGCAGCCCCCCAGCAGCACCTCCCCATCGCCAGCGACCCCAATGGTGGCGTACAGCACCGTGGCCAAAGGGCCACCAGGAGCCAGGCAGGCGGCCGGGGACGGCACCGAGGGGGGCTCCGGGGAGGTAAAGGCAAGGCTGGGGGGGGGACGGGGGCGCTTCCAGAGCAGCTGCAGGGTGCAGGGATGTGGTTGGGGTGAGAACGGCTCCGATCCATGGGGATGGTGTTGGGGTGGGGACAGCAAAGCCCCCCCGGGGCTGCCCCCAGCCTTCCTTTTCGCTCCTTCTCTCCCTCTCCCCCAGGCTCCCAGCACCCCCCCACCGCTCCCAGCCAAGGTGGGCTCCTCGTCAGCCCCCCAGGGCCCACTTATCCGGGCCGGGAGCGGAGGGGCAGCCCCCGAGGGTCCCTCCAGCCAGCGCGAAGCCGTCCCCGCCGAGCCCCCCGAGGCCAAGTACCAGCAGCTCGTGCGCTTCCACACCTACGCCGAGCCCCGCGAGCGCGCGGAGCCGGAGGAGCCCATCCCCTTCTACGCCATGGGCCGGGGCTGTACGCCCCCCCCCGAGGAGAACGTCTACTCCGAGGTGGCCCCGGCCCAGCGGGAGCTGCCCCCCCTGCTCCCCAGGGGGGCGCGGGGTCCCCTCTCCACGCTGCCCCCCCCCAAGGCGCGGGCGCCCACCGAGCCCGCGCGCCGCCGCCTGTTCCGCAGCTTCTCCAGCCAAGCTTCCAGGAGGAGGCAGCCCCCGGCGGCTCCCAGCGCGGGTGGGGGGCTGAGAGGAGCCCCCAGCCCACCCCTGGAGGTGCGTGTCCCCCCCCCCGTCCCACCACCGAGGTGCTGGGAGCCAAGCTCCAGGTGCGGTGGCGCGGTGCCGGGCTCTCCGGCTAAGGCTATGGCACCATTTCAGGGGGGTTTTCCCTCCCCATCCCACCCCCAGGCCCCAAGGAACCCCTCCATGGAGTTTGACGACCCCATTTACGGGCAGAGGAAGAGCAGTGCCACGAGAACTGCAGCCCCCCCGGGGCACGAGGGGCAGGAGAACATTTACGAGCAGCTTCCCGGAGAGGAGCGACCCTGAAAGGTCCACGGGAAAGATCCAGCTGCCTGCCCACGCCACGTCCACCTCCTCTGCACCCCAACGAGCCCCTGCTTGTGGGGCACAGCCCCACGGAAGGAGCAGCCCCACAGCAGAAACCGGCCCCACGGCAGCCCCGGAGCCACGGGCAGCACCCGATGGATCCGCAGCGGGATCCGAGCGCCCTTCCCACGGGAGCGAAACGGCTCCGAGGGGGCAGGAAGGAGGCGTCGAATTCATCTTCGCAGAAGGAGGAGGCTATGAATAGAAGCAGGGCGGAGGACGAGGCTGCTCGAGGAAAAACAGGCGGCTCCCAGCAGGGCTGCTGCCTCCAGATCCCGACCCCGAGCTGGCCACGAGCCGGAGCGGTGCCACGAGCACAGAACTGCCCGCAGGTGCCTCCAGGCTCGGCCACGAAAAGCCACAAAAAGCCATAAAGAAAAGCCACAAACAGCCAGAAAAAAAAAAAAAAAAAGCCACGACAAGCCAGAAAAAAAAAAAAGCCAAGAAACCCAGGGCTGCCCCATGGTGTTCCCTGCACCCCCTGAACCCCGCGCTCCTCGCCCTGGCCGCGGTGCCAGCGGCTGCGGGGCTCCAGCGGGGTCCTGGTGTGGGCACAAGGGAGGCAAAAACCCGAGCTCAGAAGTGTTGGAGCCTCAAAGTGGTGAAGGGAAGGGAGGCCGGGGGTTACCTCTGGGAAAATCGCCGCTGTTTTTCCCCCCCCCCGAGCCTTCCCGAAAGCAGAGCAAGAGGCGGCCGCTGCCACCGCCCTCCGCGCAGCTCCCCTCTGGTGTTAAAAATGAGCAATTACACGAGGAAAACGGGAAAAACGCGAGCCCCTGCAAGCTGCCCTCGCCCCCAAGGCCACCAGGACGAGGTGGGCGAGACCTGGCTTTTTTACCAAAAAAAAAAAAAAAAAAGAGCAGAGAGCAAAACCCACAGAGCTGCTGCTCAGGACCACCGCGTTTGGCAAAGGCACCAAAATGAGCGGTTTTGGACCAGTTCTGCCCCAAAACAGCCAGGGAAGGCAGGAGGCTGCGAAGGTGCTTCAGCGAGAGCCCCAGAGCAGGGGAAGCAACGCCTCGAGCCCCCCGTGCTGGAAACAGGCGTGGGTTGGTTCAGTTCAAAGTTTATTCCTTTATCAAATCTCTTTCCAGAGGATTTTCAGTGTACAGAGAAGAAACGAATAAATTACTCGACAGGAACTTTATTCCGCTCGTTCAGATACTCCAAAGGGGCTCTGCGAAGTCCTAAAACATCCAGGGAGCTAAACTAGAAATGGGGTCGTCTGCAAGTAGCCTAAGAAAAGAACTCACGCAGCGGGGTTCGGGTTTTGTTTGCTTGTTTTTAACAGGTAACGTGGGAGGGGAAAAAAAAAAAAAAAAGAAAGAAAACAAGCTGCTGGAATTCTTCTAAGTGGAATAACAAATATTAACCGCCCCGCACGCTCTGGTGCACAACGAAACGAGAGGCCAACAAGATCTGGACACGGCTGCACGATTTGCAGTCATTCCACCGAGCCCAAATACCTTAAATAAAAGATTTTGTTTTAAAAAGTTGGGGCTGGACACGCTCTCCTCTTCCCAGCCAGCGGGGTCAGGGTAACACTTAATCAGATACGAGGCCTTTAGGGGGAAGGGAATTGATACAAACGAGCTGAAAAATAAATGTACAGGAGGCAGCTTTCGTCTGTGCCTGCTCGCAGGGAATGCTGCCTCGCTCACTGAGCTCCCTGCGCTGGGAACAGTCGGTTCAAGAAGCGCGGAGACCGGCTTGGTACAGCACTGGAGGCCTTGGGTCAGGGGGAGGAGGCAAAAAGGGAAAGAAAAAAAAAAAAGGAAATGACAAAATGACACACACACACCAAGCACGGACAGCCAAAAGCTCTCGGCAGCGTCTGGAGCTGGCGGAGATCCGCGCCGCTCGCTGCATGTTCCACTTTTCACTTCTGGTCCGGGCTCCGAGCTGTCTCTGCTTCTCCTCTGCAACAGGAACGTGAGCTTCCTCCCAGCACGCGTTGAGACAGCCAGCCCCGAAAACATTAACTCAGCCCCACACACACACACACAGAGAATAAATCACCCACGAGAGGAGCATGGGATTTACTCGGACAAAATTAAACAGCCACGAGGATGTTTCAAATCAAGTGACAAAAAAAATAAAATAAAACAAAACCACAAAAACCAGGCTTGCTCTCGAAACTCAGCGCCCTTCAGGAAGAAAAATTACACTCTCAACGCACAGCGAGCCCAAGGAAGGAGCAGAGTGGGCAATGGAAGTTTATTGAGACTCTGCCTGCTTCGGAGGAGGCGCAGCCCCTGCACCTCCAGGACCAGAGCTCCGAGCCTCGCACCAGTTCCCCGCAGCTGCCTCGGGGCTGCCGCCAGCTGCACCCAACAGAGCCGGGGCCAACCTTCCACGGTGCTGCTCGTGAGGACGAGGGGAAAGGTTACAGGTGGAGTTTCGGGAATGGTTTGCCTTCAACCTTCTTCCTCCTGCCCCCAGCGGACAGCGTCCTGCACGGCCTGGGCGGTCTCCGAAGGTCTGGCACCGTGGGTCACCCGGGCCAGCAGCCAAAAAGTGGGGCTGGAGGCGTTAAAATCCGTACTTGGCTTGAGTCTGCCGTCGGCTGAGCTTGTTTTCGGACCACGTGTTTTTCAGTTCCAGTTCTCTCTCCTTGGCCTGCAGGAAGGGAGCGGGGTTAGCAGCGGGTGAGCAGCGAGGCGCCGCGCGCTGAGTCAGCGGCGCTGCCCCTGCTGGTTCCAGGAGCCAGCAAAAATCATCCCAAAAAGCACGAATCCAGCCCGGCCGTGCTGAAACGCAGCTGCTTTTGGGGGAGGCTCTGGGCTGCCGTGCGGAGCGAAGGCAGGAAGGAAAGAGTCTCGTAACCGAACGCGGCCGCGCACGCGCCCGGGCAGGGAGGGGAAGGGGGAAGGTGAAGCAAAGCAAAAAGAAAAGCAGGCAGGCGCTCAGCTCGGACCCGCAGCAGGTCTCCAGCCCCCTAATTCTGTCCCCGTCGGTTCCCAGGCCACTCACCTGGTGGATCAGGTAGGTGATCTGGTGTTTCCTCCTCTGCTGCCCCGTGGGCTGGTCTCCTTTTTTCTAGAAAGCAAGAGCAAAGAACCTGAGCCTGGGGAGACACCGACACGAGACGAGAGCCTGCACAGAGGCAGTTCAGGAAGCCTTGGTTTCACGTGCAGGGCTTCGGGAAGCCCCGCAGTTCCCTTAATTATTTACACAGCACACGAGACGAGGCTCCCCCATCCCTCCCCACGCTGCTGACCGCACAGAGCCTAATACAGCTGCGGCTGTGGCCAAAACAGGAACCAAAGAAAGATCCCCAAAAGCCCAGGCAGCACTTCTGCCTCTCCTCCCGCACCTTGCTGAATGATTTCATGGTTTTCTCCTCTGTTAAGGATTTGGTCAACCACTGCTGGGCTCCACTCAGCTGGTCGTCACCCTTGATATCCACAAAGTTGATCTCTTCTCTCCCCCGATTTCGCTTCCCTTGCAGGCGTTTGAACTGAAAGAAGAAGAGAAAGGACTGAAGTTAAACACACATCACCACCACCACCACCAACATCCCAAAGCAAGCAGAGGTAGCTGGAGCCCGACCCTCTGCTCCCTGAGCATGGGGCAGGTCCCATCACCACACATCTTCCCAAGAAGGGATTTTTTCTCTAAGATGTTCTGATCTGTAGCAAAGCAGAACTCTCCTGAACTATTTAACCTCAAGGTTATAACCTCGTTTTTCCACGCAGAATGGAAAACGTTGACCCTGGCTTTGACTCGTGCTCAGGAGAAGCCCCTCAGCCTCTCAGGGCCCTTGTTTTAGTGCAAGAGAAGCACCTCAGGCTGCTGCCAGACCTACCCTGCCTCGCTCAAATCCACCTCAAAAGCGCAGAGGCCCCTCAGAGGAAGCGAGCAGCAGATGGGCTGTCTTCTGCAGCACTCACTGCTTCAGCTACCGGGGCTGGCAGCTTCTAGATTAGATCAACAATGAGAGGTGGTGTGCTGTTTGTTTTTTTTTTTTCTCTTAAATGGGTTTCTGAGCTCGAGTTCTTGAGCGTTTGAAGGCTGTGGGGAGTCCACGGCTGCGCTAGAGGAGGTACCACGAAGGTACCTGAACGCAGCTCCTCACACCTCGCCTGTCCTACACATCCCCAGCGAGAAGAGCACTGGGCTAGGTGGAAATAACAAAGCCACCAGCTTAGAAAGCAAGGAAATCCACCTGCAGCAGCCCCACGCAGTGCTGGAGGGGCTCAGCGTGCCCACGACACAGCCCTAAACCCCACGGAGCAGCGATGGGGTCCGGCCAGGCACGGAGCACAGCTCAGGACCGGGGTCCTTTGGGTCCTACAATCCTAGCAGAGCTTAAACACAAATTCCTCGAGGGGATAGAGAGCAAAGTGCCAACCGCTTCGTCGTCGAGGAAGGAGGAGTCGGTGCTCATCTCCTGCGGCGCGCCCTGGGCTGCTTCTGCCTCCTGGTAGTAGCCGCTGCTGTAATAATCCTGTCGGCAGAGGGAAACCAGTCGGTCACCACAGCAAAACGAGACTGATCCCACAGCACAGCACCCACGGGTGGCCCTGAGAGGCAGCACCAAGCCTCGTACCCCCCTCCCCGATGAGCTGCTGGCTTCTCAGCGAGGATTTTGTGCACCCTCTGGGGAGGGCAGCACGTTACGTGGTGCCTCCTCCCGTGGCAGAGGCAGTTGTTGCTTCTCATTCCTGGTTTTTTTTTTTTATTTTGTCAGAGCAAAGGCCCCGCTGAATTGCTCGAAACCAGCTGGCTGCAGCCGTCGGCCCTGGCGAGCCCGGGTTCTGCACCCAGCCAGCAGCCGGGGCAGTTCTGCCGGGGGCATTTTAACGCCAGCACGCCCATTAAACATTTATCCAGCAAAGAGCATCCGTGGCTGCGGTGCCAGAGGAGCCCTGCTCTAAGTGCTGCGGATCTCCGCTCCTCATCCCTGCGAGCTCAGCTGGGGGAGAACCCCAAAAACCCCACAAAGCCCACAAAGCCCCATCCAGCTCCCCCCTGAGGGTTCTAAACCCACCTGGTAATAAGCCCCCGGCACGCCAGCGTCCCCGTAAGCAGGGAACTGGCCGTAGGGCTGGCTGCTGTACTCCTCCCCAGCTTTGGGCAGCCAGCCGTGCTGAGCAGCGCTGGAACCCGCGCCCGTCTTGAATTCCAGCGGGGCGTTGGCAGCAGCGTCCTGGAACTGAGGCTCGGGCTCCGTCCCGGGCGGCGGCTCCTCCGCCAGCGCCGCGCCGGGGTACGAGTAGGGCTCGGAGGCCACGAGGCCGGGCTGGCTCCTGTCAGACAAGGAGAAGTAGTTCTCTGGCTCGAGCTCGTCGTCGCTGTCGTCCTCCTCCTGCGTGATCTGCTTGGTTACCTGCAGCGCGGCGCTCTTGGCGGCGGCTTTGATGGCAGAGGGGGAGGGAGTGGTGGGCACCGCCGGCTTGGACGGAGGTTTGGGTTTGGAGGAGGAAGAGGAGGAAGAGGAGGAGGAGGAGGAGGGGGTCTTGGCGGGTTTTGCCTCGCTGGCGCTGTCGGCTGCTTTCCTCGAGACAGCGTGGGGCAAAAGCAACCGGTTGGGCTCTTTCACCGTCAAGTTCTTGGGTTGAGGAAGCAGAGCGGACAAGCCGGAGCCCTCGCCGCGCCCCTGCTGAGCCCCACGCAGGGCGAGGGGATGAGAGAAATCAGAGGTGAGCCACCCCATTCCACTCAAACGACTCCCTGCCAATTATCCCCCCGCTCCTAACGACGTTAACGGCTTTCCCATCGCTCAGCACAACTTCCAGCAGCAGGGCTTGAAAGGAAAACCAGGGCTTGCCGCTATCTGCCCGCTCCCCAGGTGAAGGCATCCTTCATCTGACACCTACATGTAGGAAATTTCCCCCAAAAGGGCCTTGCCACCCCAGGAATTTTATCCCCAGACTGCTCTGCACTAATCGGAGTGACTAATTTATAAAGGAGGAAGCCCACGATGCTCAGCCGAGTGCTTATTACCTGAGAAATTCACTGAACCCAGCGTACCCGGCACTCACCTGGAGGGTATTTTTCTTCCTTGCTGGTTCATCTTCCTCCGAATCTGACTGAGAAAGAAAAACAGAGCTTAGCACAACCTGAGATATCAAAAAAACGACTTTCAGCCGCTAACAGCTTGTCAGTTTTTGCTTTGAAGAGCAGAGAGTCGCAGCAGCACGGCTCTGGGCTCAGGACCTGCGAGGACCGCGGCTGAAAAGCAACAGCGGGGCTGTGGTCAGGCTCCGCCACGCTCCTGCTGAGGCATCTGAGGCAGAGCAAGAGAGAAAAAAGATAAAAGTGCTGCCCACAGCACACACAGCCACGGGACCTGGCGTTATTTAGAGGCAGCCGCGTCTCCTGTGGTCAGGGCAGGGGCAGAAAATAAAACAAGGGGGGGAAAAAAAAAAAGAAAAAAGCTTTGCAAAGAAGGCAGCATCACCTCGTGCAGCCTCCTCGGAGCAAGAACCAAAGGCTGAGCTTGGTTATCCAAAATGGGGAGCAAAAAGGGGATTTGTAAACCCAAATCCTGATTTTTCAAGGTGTTTTTTTTTTAGTGCTGAGCAGCCTCGATCATTTTCTGGCTCGGCAGAGCACTTTGCAGGGATTACAGGAAACGAGGAGCTCTGCCAGCTCGCTGCCTGAATTATAGAACAGGCCCAGGAAGGAGGCCACGCGTAAATAAAAGAAGTCGGGAGCCGCAATCAAACCTCGTGGCTGCGATTCGGGGAGAGGAGCCAGCCCAGGAACCTCCCAGAAGGGGCAACCCAAAGGGGCAGGAGGAGGAAGAGGAGGATGGGGCGAGGAAGGCAGCCAAAGGCAGAGGGATTTGGGGAATTTGGGTTTTGAAGGTGTTCCTCTTCGCCACCACGAGGACCTGCAGCGCTTCTGTCAGAGCTAAGGGGTGGGGAAGGAGAGGGAGGGAGGAATCTCCGCTCCCTCGAGCTTATTTCAGCCATCCGAAGAGCAAGGAGGGGGCCAAGAGCCCTGACTGGGGGTTATCAGGGAGCTCCTGTCGCCAGGTGCTGCAACAAAGCCAGGAGGCACAAAGTGGGGGTGAGGGGAGGGGATGAACCCCAAACTGCTTCCTACGAGGGTGCCCCGTGCGTCCCGCAGCCTGGCACGTGGGGATTGCTGCCAGGATGGGCTGAAAGGCTTCAAATTGGATGGGAAATGGGAGACGGGAGACAGGGAGAGCCCTGGGGCCTTCCTCCCATCCCACCCCCTGATGGATTCAGCTGCCCCTCTGCTGTTTTGGGAGCAGGAGCTCCCCAGTTTGCCAAACTGGGCTGGCTGCTGACACTGGTGGGCAGTGACACGGCTCGGGGCCACACATCCCTCTCACCCTCTCTTGCCGTGTCCCTACAAAGCCAGAGGTGCCACCCCGAGCGATGGGGCAGCTCCCCCGTGTCCCCAAAACGCCGACCCTAAATCCACAACCCCGGCAGGACAGACGGACAAAGTCCCACGTGGGCCCTGGGATGGGAAGAGCCGCGTCGCTGCCAGGTCCCAGCGTGGTTGTGGCGCTCAACGGGGACACAGACATAAAAATAAAAAGGGGGAGGGAGCTGGGGGGCTCTGCTCCTGGCACCAGTGATGGTGTGGGTGCTGCAGAACCCCATAAAACACGGGGCAACCCTAAAAAAAAGAAGGAAAAGCGGAGAGAGGAACGATTACCTCGAGGTCTGGAGGACACCTAGAGTCTTTAGGGAGACAAACACCGGGCTGGCGGGGAGAGGCGCGGATCCCACAGCAAACAAAAGAAGAGGAGGAAGAGCAACGCGGATTTTGGGGACACCCCAACCCCGGCCCCGCGGCTGCAAAGCGTGGGGAATAAAGCAGGGTGCGGCTGATGGGGGGTTTGGGGGGGCAAAACGGTTGTAAATCGGGTTTTTTGCTCCAGTTTAACTCCGCAAAGAGCTTTAGGATTAGGGCCGGCAGCCGGCCCAGGGCTCCCTGCCACCAGCACCATACTCACATCTCCCTCCTGCAGCTCGGGCACCACGATCCTCACCGGCTCCGTCCTCTTCTTCGCCCTGGGGAGGCTCAGATCCCCCCCAGCCCCAGGGGGGGTGTTCCTGGGGGGGGGCAGCAGCAGCAGCCCCCCGGACCTGGGTCGCTGCTCCTCGGGACCCCCAGATGAAGAGGCCGAGCCCGGGGGGGCCCCAAAGGCCTTGAGGGGACCCGGGGGGCCCGTGAGGAGAGGAGGAGGCGGCGGAGGAGAAGGGGAGGGGGGGGGGGGGAAGCCGCCGGGAGGGGGCCGGGAGGTTTTGGGGGGGGGCAAAGCGGCGAAAAGGCCCCGAGGCCGAGGCAGGGCGGCCTCCTCCTCCTCATCATCATCATCATCTTCATCCCCTTCCTCCTCCTCTTCCTCCTCCTCCTCCTCCCCCGCGGCCCCCTCCGCGTCGCTGTCCTCCTCGCTGCTGGCGTAGGCCACCAGGGACATGGCCCCCCCCCGGCCAGGCGCTACGCGAGGCCGGGGATCCGCCCCGCCCGCCTAGGCCGCGGCCTACCGGGGACGAACAAGGGAAGGGGGGGGCGAGTCTAAGCCCCCATGGAGACCCCCCCCCGGCCCCGCAGCAGCCTCCGCGGCCTCAGCGCTCGCAGATAATGGCCGCCGGCCGCGCTCGATCCCCCCCCCTCCTCCTCCTCCTTCCCCTCCGCCTCTGCTGCCGCCGTTGCCCGGCCGCCGAACTACAACTCCCGGCAGGCCCCGCGCGCCGCCCGCCGCCCGCTTCCCAGCGGGCCCCGCCGCGGGGCGTCATGGGAAGTGGAGTCCGCGAGTAAGGGCGGGAGGTGGGGATGGGGGGGATGAGGGAGGGGGGGGGAAGGAGCTGACATGGCGGCTGGGCGGGGAGGCCGGGGGCCGCCTGGAGGCCGCGTGGTGAGGGCGAGCGGCTGCCCCCGCGGGGAATAAAGGCCTCGGGGCCTCCCCCTCGAGGCCTCCCCGTCGAGGCCCGGCGGGCTCCGCTCTCCCCTTCCCGTGCCTCGCGCCCACCCCCCGCCGGACTACAACTCCCAGCAGCCCCCGCGCCGCCCCCCCACCCGCAGGCCGCGCAGCCGAGTGAGGGCGGCTCGAGCGGGGACTACAACTCCCAGCGTGCCCCGCGCCCCGCCGCCATCTTGGGGCCGTTGTCACGGCGAGGCCCCGGGCCCGGTGCCCCCCCCCCCCCCCCGCCCGGTGCAGCCATTTGCTGAGCGGCGCCGAGCGGGGCACGGGGAAAATGGACGCGGGGCCGTGTCCGGGGCCTTGGGCAGGGCGTGAGGCACGGGGCGGTGTGAGGAGACGGGCACCGGCCCCAAAACCTGCCCCGCTTCTGTACCTGCGCCTGTGCTGGTCCCATAACGTGCCACGGTCCCGTACAGTGCTCTGACCCCGTAACGTGTCCCAGTCCTGTACGCTGCTGCGACCCCATAACCTGGTCCCATACACTGCACCAGCCCTGTAACCTGCTTTGGCCCCATACACTGCTCCGACCCCATAACCTGCCCCAGTCCTATACACTGTTCTGACCCATAACCTGTCCTGGTCCTATACACTGCTCTGACCCCATAATCTGCCCCAGTCCCATACACTGCTCCGACCCCATAACGTGCCCTGGTCCCATACAATGCTCCAATCCCATAACCCAGTCCCGTACACTGTTCCAACCCCATAATGTGCCCTGGTCCCATACACTGCTCTGACCCTGTAATGTGTACCAGTCCCATACACTGCTCTGACCCCATAACATGGCCCAGTCCCGTACGCTGCTGCGACCCCATAACCTGGTCCCATACACTGAACCACCCCATAACCTGCCCCAGTCCCATACACTGCTCCAACCCCATAACCCGTCCCAGTCCCAAACACTACACCGGCCCTGTAGTCTGCCCAGGTCCCATACCTGTGCCTGTCCTGATCCCATACACTGCTCTGACCCCATAATCTGTCCCATGCACTGTGCCTGTCTCATATCCGTTTGTGTTCTGGCCCTATAACCTGCTCTGGCCCCAATCCTACACCCCACTCTGGTCCCATACCTGTCTGTGTCCCAGTCCCATAACCTTTGCCTGTCCTAGTCCCATACACTGCCCCGGTCCCATACACTGCTCCTGCCCTGGCCCCATATCTGCTCCTGTCCCAGTCCCATAACACCTCAACCCCATAACCATTTGTGTCCAGCCTCCCACACCTCCTCCTGCCCCAATCCTCGGGCTGCGCTGGAGGAAGATGAGGATGACAATGATGAGGAAGATGCTCCTGCATCTGTGGGGCCGGTTTGGCTTCCCCCATGTGGGTCCCAACCCCTTTCCCCCTAATTATGGCCTCCCCCTGTGCCCGAACGGCAAGCCCCACTCTCGGCCCTGACATGTGGCCCCACTGTGCTCCCCCTGGCCATGGGGACGCGATCCCAGGAAGGGAAACGGGAGAGACCCCATAAACAGCGGGGCCGCACGAGGGGCGCGGGTGCTATGGGGCCGTGATGGCAGGGACCAGAGGGATGAGGGTCCAGGGGGGTCTTTGGGTCGCCTTCGCCTCCCCAAATTCTTGGGGCTGGTGGCACCCCCTTGGCAATGGGGTCCTGTGCCCCCTCCTGCTGCTTGTCTGAGCAGTTTTGGGGCTGATTAGGAGAAATTTGGGCAAGAAAAGAGGGTGGGGGCTGCAAGGAGAGTCACCTCTGTGCAGAACCCCAAGGAGAGCATTTGAGGGGGTTTTGGGGGGGACACGCAGGAGGGAACCCCCCCCCAGCACCCCAAAATTTGACCCTCCAGCACCCAAAGATTCCCCTTCGTGCCTCATGTGGCGCACCCGGGGTAATCCCGGTACCTGCACAGTGCCAGGGAGTTTCTAAAAAAAATATTTGGGATTTTGGGGCTTTTCTGGGCAAAAAAAAAAAAAACAAAAACACATGAAAGCACCCCAATTTAGGATTCGGGACTACGGAGATGCACCAGCAGCCTGGTGCCCCTTCCCTGAGCAGGAATTAAAACTCTGTGTTTTAATTAATTTCCCAAATTTCTTCCCAAATTATTTCCCAATTTTCTTCCCAAATTAATTCACAATTCCCAATTTTCTTCCCGAATTAATTCCCAAATTTCTCCCCAAATCATTTCCCAAATTTCCAAATTTCTTCCCAAACTCCCAGTTTTCTCCCCAAATCATTTCCCAAATTTCTCCCCAAATCATTTCCCAAATTCCTTCCCAAACTCCCAATTTTCTCCCCAAATCATTTCCCAAATTAATTCCCATATTTCTTCCCAAATCATCTCCCAAATTACTTCCCAAATTAATTCTCAAACTTCTTCCCAAATTAATTCCCATTTTTCTTCCCAAATTACTTCCCAAATTCCCAAATCTCTTCCCAAATTATCTCCCAAATTAATTCTCTAATTCCTTCCCAAATCATTTTCCAAATTAATTCCCAAATTAATTCTCCAATTTATTCCCAATTTTCTTCCCAAATTACTTCCCAAATTCCCAAATCTCTTCCCAAATTATTTCCCAAACTCATCCCCAAATTTCTTCCCAGATTCTTTCCTAAATTAATTCCCCATTTTCCTCCCAAATTAACTCCCAATTTTCCTCCCAAATTAACTCCCAATTTTCCTCCCAAATTAACTCCCAGTTTTCCTCCCAAATTAACTCCCCATTTTCTCCCCAGATTAATTCCCAATTTTCTCCCCAAACCCTTCCCCAAACCCTTTCCCAAATCCCTTCCTTCCCAAACTTCTCGCACAAAAGGAGCCGAGCACCCCCCTAGAAAAAAAAAAAACACCCCCCTTAGCCCCACGCATGGCTAATTAGGGGCGTGTTAATTATTTTTGCAGACGTGACCCTACACGAGGCGGGGGGGGGGGGGCGCGCAAACGGGAGCGCGCTTGCGCCAGGGCGGCCAAGGGAGCGCGGAGCGCCTCGAGCGGCGGGGAGGGGATTTTTTTTTTATTTTTTTTTTTTTTTTTCCCCTTTTTTTTTGGTTGGGGGGGGGGGGGGGGGGGGGAAAGAAGAAGGGATTTGGGGGGGGCCGGGGGAGGGCGCAGTTGAATTCAAACACAAACAACTGCATGGGGCAGGGGCCCGCCGCGCCGCGCCGCTCCTAGCACCGGGGCCGCCGCCCCCCCCCCCCCCCGCGCCGTGCTGCGGTGGGGGCCGCCGCCTTCCTCCCCCCTCCCCCTTTTTTTCCCCCCCCCCCACGCTTTTTACCCCCCCCACACCCCCTTTATCATTTTTTTTTTTCATTTTCTTTAATTTTTTATTTTTTTGCCGGGCTCCCAAACTTCGCCCTTTTTTTTTTTTTTTTTTTTTTTTCCCCTCCCTTTTTTTCCTTCCCCCCCCCCCTTCCCCTTTATCCCCCCCCCCCCCCCCAAGCCCTAATTGCCCCCCCCCCCGGCAGCCACCATGTCCCGGTCCAACCGGCAGAAGGAGTACAAATGCGGGGACCTGGTTTTCGCCAAGATGAAGGGCTACCCGCACTGGCCTGCCCGGGTAAGCACCGAGGGGGGGGGACACGGGGGGGGGACACACACTTTTTAGGGTTGGGGGGGCCACCTTTGGGCTTTTATTTTTTGTAATTTCCATTTTTCACGGGCGAACGTTGGCTTGGATCTCCCCGGGGAAACAATGTGCCCCCCCCCACACCCCCTTGGTACAGGCAGGTGTGTGCAAAAAGGGGGGGGGGGACACGAGTGTGTGTGCCCCCCCCCTCTATGAGAGCACGTGGGGGGGGTAAATGGGGTTTTATTTTGGGGGGGGTGAAGTGTCCTGGTCGCATCCTGCCCCCAATGGGAGAGGGGGGGCACACACACGTGGGGGGGGGGGGGACAAACGTGGAGGGAGGCCATAGAGATGGGGGGGTCACACAGACATTGGGGGGGGGGGTCACATACATTGGGGGGGTCACACACACACATTGGGGGGGTCCCACACGTGGGGGGGGGTCCCCAACCCTCCACGTGCCCACGGGGACAAGTCGGGGGCGGGCGGGGGGGGAGGTGGATTTTAGGCGGATTTTAGGTGGATTTTAGGTGGATTTTACCCCCCCCAAACACTGTGGCTTTATTTAGGGCTGGGGGGGGGCTTTCCCTCGACCCCCCCACACCACCACAAGCTCCTTGAGCCCCCCCCAAAAAAAATAAAACCCGGCCTGGCTGCAGAGGGTGCAGGGCCGCGCTGTGCCCACACGGCCCTGGCTTTTTGGGGGGGGGGGGGGCGGATAAATTTTGGGGGGTGGGCAGCGAAAGGGGAAGGTGGAGGAGCCCCCCCCCAGCCATGGGTGCCCCCCCCCCCCGGGCTCTTTCCCCTCCCTGGGCCTGGCCAACTTTTGTTTGGTTTCTGGGGATTTTGGCGGCCAGGCCGGGGAGGGGGTGGGGAGCCGCTGGCTTTTGGCACCGGCCCCCGAAACGCGCACTCGAAAGCGCCTTCTCTTGGGGGGGGGGGCCCAGAGGCCTCCCTGCACCCTCTGCTCGATGGGGGGGTCCCCACGAGCCCCCCACAAACCCCCCCCAGGACCCCCCCATCCCCGCCACCGAGGCCTGGAAGCGCCAGGCTTCGTTCGGCCTCCGCTTCAAAACACCGAAAGGAATCAAACCAAACCACCCCAAAACCTCATGGTCGCGCCCCCCCAGGACCCCAAAACCCCCCCCAGGACCCCCCCTCAGGGCCTGGCTGTGGGGTTGGGGGCCGGGGGGGGGCAACCTGAGCCCCCTCGGCCGCTGAGTAATCCCATTTCTCGCTCCAGCGGAGCGGGCAGGGCCCGTGACTAATGGGGCGCCCTAAAGAAACGCCCCCCGGCCCCAGCCCCATGGGGGTGTTTGGGTTTTTTTGCCCCCCCCCCCCAGGACCCCAAAACAAGCATGGACAAAACAGGAGCAGGAGGTGGTGGAGAAACCGAGGGCAAAGAGGCGCCGGGGTTGGTTTCCCCACCACGTGTGCCTGGGTCCCGTCCCCCCCCCCCCTAAAAAAAGCACCGGCAACACGAGCGGCCCCGGCTCAGCCCCCCCCCCCCAAGTTTTGTTCCATCTTTCACCAAAAACCCCTGATTTATGCCTGGAAACCTCTCCCGAGGGGAAACTGAGGCAGGGGGGCTGGCACCACCAGGGCCCAGTAGGGGTTTTGCTGTCCCCCCCCCCTCCTGGGGTGCAAGCGGCTGGGGACGGCGGTGGCACCCCATTCCCTGACCCCATAAGCTCTCCCCCCCTCATGCCATGGCCAGGCCCTTCTTTTTTACAGCCCATTATTTATTTTTTATGAGGACCGGTGCTGCTGCAGGGCCCCGAGTGTCACCCACCCCCTTCACCAGCATTCAGGGCCTTTTTGGGGGCATTCGGGGCCTTTTTGGGGCCTTTTTGGGGTGGGCAGGCTCAGGCCCCCGGGGACGAGCTGAGCCCCCGCAGCGATGCCCTTTGAGGCCAGCTGGCACCAGTGGCAGCCGGGTGGGTGCGTGTGGCCCCCCACGGGCTGGATCCACGTTAATTAATTAACGAACTCCCCCTGCCCGCCCCCAAATCGCCACCCCTGTCCCCAACGGGGCCTGGCACGGCCGGGGCCCAGCTGGGCAGCTCCCAGCCCCGCTCCGGGCACCGGTTGCAAAGTCCAGGAGCAGAGGTTGGGGGCAGAGTCCGTGCGGGGGGCGGGGGGGGCACGCTCATCCTACCACCCCAGCCCCTTTTTTTTATTATTTTTAATTCATTTTGAATTTATTTTGAATTTCTTTTGCCCCCCCTTGCAAGGACAGGATGGTGACACCCCCTTCCCGGTGATGCCCCCGGGTGCTTCAGCAGCCGGGTGGGCTCCGGCCCCCTTGTCCAGGGGGGGTCCCAGGGGGTCGGGGGGGGGCGTTTCCAGCCCCCCCCCAGCTCCTGCCCGCGCTGCTGTTGGGGTATCTCGGCCCCCAGCCCCTTATCTCCCCTCCCCAAACTTCCCCGCCCGCCGCTGCGCCTGGAGATGCCGCGGCCTTTTCCAGGAGGACACAGTTTTGGGTGAAAAAAGGCCAGATAAGGGGCTATCGCCCGTTGGGTGCCGCCTGTGGCGCGCGCCCTTTCTACAAGGGACCGGCCCCCAGCACCCTGGGGACATTCAGCAGTCACCGAGGGGTGGCCCCATGGCGTGGGGGGGGGTCCCCAAACCCCCCCCTATTCCACGGGGTCCCCGCCGCGCTCCCTTTGCCCACCCACGACCTTGGCCAAGGACGGCTCCCGCTGTGGGGCCGGGGACGTGGCACCGTGCAGCTGGGGGGGGGACAAACTCGGGGACGGTGGCACCCCAGGGGTCCCCGTCCCCGGGGGGGGGCTGTAGGGCCGAGCACCGGGGGCTGGAGCCACCGCGGTGGCCCCACGTGCGCCGCCTCTGCTTGGGGATGGAGGTTTTAAAAATAGCCGGGCCCGCTCCCAAGGCTTTGTAGCCACGTTGGGGCTGGTTTTGTCCCCCCCCCAGGGTGAAACCGAGCTCGAAGGAGCCTCTTCTTTTCCATAGGAGCCAGGGCAGACAATGGGGTGGCACTGGGGGCCCTAAAGGGCTCCGGGGGGGGCCCGCGGTGGCCTGGGAGCGACCTGCAGAAACGTGATCCGCGCCCAAACGTCCCCGCTGCTGGCGGGGCCGGGCTGGCCGCCCGCCCTCTGACTCAGATTTTCTCCTCCCGTCCCCGTCCCCCCCCCCAAGCACCAAATGGGGACGGAGCCCGGTGGCGGGCAGGGCTCCGGCACCAGGGGCGCGACGGCGAGGCCGAGTTTGGTGCCGGTGGGGTCCGATTCTCGCCCCGTTCCCCATCCCGAATCCCCCAAATGGGCCCGGGAGCTGCGCCGTGGCCCTCGGAGGGCTCCCACGTGTGGGCCATGGCCCCGGGCCCGGGGGTGCCAGCGAGTGGAGGCACGTCCCCGAGCCCAAAACGCGCCGAGGGATCCGGGAAGGAGGATGCAGGGAGGAGGGCGTGGGGCTGGGCGCTGCCCGCGGTGGCCCCACACCCAGGGCTCGGTGCCCCGGCACAGCACCGGGTCCCTGCTGGTCACCAGAGCACCCTAGGGTGGGGTTTTGGGTGCTGGGTGCCCCCCCGAGCTGTGCGTGGGCAGCAGGGAGGGCATGGGGACGTCCCCCACGAGTGTCCCCGTCCCCGTGGGGAGTCCCCAGCTCGGGCATCCCACCCCAGCAGCCCTCAGACGTGCCAGGAGGAAGGGGACAAAAAAAAAAACCAAAAAACCCGGTGGCAGAAAACTGGGGAAACTGAGGCAAGGTCGCGCCGTGAGTCAGCAGCGGGACCCCGCAGGGTTTTGCTCTCCCACCCCGCTCCCCGGCGAGCCCCCCGCCCGTTTTGTCTCCTTCCCCCTTTCCTTCGAGGCTTTCTGGGGAATTTATGGCCGCGCTGGCTGGAGCCGGGGGGGGGGGGTTTATTTTTAGACGCTATAAAAAGCTGCTGGTGCTGCTGGTGCCACGCTCCCCGCGTGGCGCGCCGGGAATATTCCCGCTGGGTGCCACGGCACCTGCTGCCGGGGGGCTGCTCGCCCACCCGGGGGGGCTCTGGGTGTCAGGGCTGCCCCCCCCCCCGAGGGCCGGGCTGGAGTTGTTCATCCTGCGTGCGGCCGGGGCCCCGATTTTGCTGAGCTCGATGCGTCTGAGCCCGTCTAGACAAGGGCTTAGGGCGGCCGCTCCTCGCCGTCCCCTCGGGGTGTTCGCGGGGCTGCCGCCGGCTCGGGAGCGGGGAGGGGGCGGCTGCGATGCCCCAAATGGATCCAGGCACCTTCCCCATGGTGTCAGGGGTCGGGAACGGGGACACGAGGGCCAGGATGGTGCCCTGGGAGGTCCCGGTGGCTGCGCCCTCACCTTCTCCTCTTTTTTTTCACCTTCTCCTCTTTTTTTTCACCTTCTCCTCTTTTTTTTCACCTTCTCCTCTTTTTTTTCACCTTTTCCTCTTTTTTTTTGTGCAGATCGACGAGATGCCAGAAGCCGCAGTGAAGTCGTCCTCCAACAAATACCAAGTCTTCTTCTTCGGGACCCACGAAACGTGAGTGGGGCCCTGCCACGAGCTGGGGGGGCTAACGGGGAGAGATCCGGCCCTTTGGGGTCTCCATCTCCATGGGGCAGTGACGCTGATGGACCAGGGCAGGAGGTCGGGGTGGTCCTGGGGGCATAGGGTGCTGCAAAGCTGGGGAAGGAGCCGGTGGGGTGGTCCGGGGGGTTTTGGGGGAGAGGTGGGACACCCCAGCTGCCGTTTCTCATCGCTTTTCCCCCGAGCAGGGCATTCCTGGGGCCCAAAGACCTCTTCCCCTATGAAGAATGCAAGGAGAAGTTTGGGAAACCCAACAAAAGGAAAGGGTTCAGCGAAGGTTTGTGGGAGATCGAGAACAACCCGACCGTCAAAGCCTCCGGGTACCAGGTGGGTGGCGATCTGCCGGCTGCAGCCCCCCCGTGGCCCCCTCCCCGGGCATCCCGGCCCCCTTTTCTAAGCCCCGGTGTCACCCCCAGCCCACCCCGAAGAAGACCTGCCCCGAGGACGCCGAGCCCGAGCGGGAGCCGGAGGGTGACGGGGAGAAGAAAGGCAACGCGGAGGGCAGCAGCGACGAGGAGGGGAAGCTGGTGATCGACGAGCAGTCCAAGGAGAAGAACGAGAAAGCCGGGATCAAGAGGAAAGCAGAAGATGCTTTGGAGGTAGGGGGGGCGGCGGGGATGGGGGGGCAAAGGGCAGGGGGCAAAGGGCAGGGCTGAGCCGAGCTCCCCGCGCCCAGGACTCCCCCAAACGCACCAAGGAGGCGGAGGGGCAGGAAGGGGAGAAGAAGGTCGACAACGAAGAGGCCCCCAAGGAGGAGCCGAAGCCCAACCCAGCCGAAGGCGAGAAGGAGAAGAACAGCGACGCCGCCGGCGTGCCGGACGCCAACGAAGCCAAGCAGGAGGGCAAGGACAAGGCGGAGGAGGTCAGAGACCACAAGGAGAGGTGAGGGCGGTGAGCGGGGTGCCCCCCAGCCCCCCAAACTGGGCTCTCCTCCACCCACCTGGGCACAGGGGTGTGGATTTGGGGGTCCTTGGGCTGTGTCCCCAGTGGGGGTCTCGAGATCGTGAGGTTTGTGACCGAGCACCCGGTTTTCTTCGTCCCCGCAGTCCGTAGAGGCCTCCCCGGCGAGCTGATCTCCTGCCCCTTCCCCGCTGGGCTCCCCTGGGTGCTGCCCCGTCTCGCCCTCGTCGGCTCGTCAACGGCCGCGGCTCCGGAAACGAGAAACAAACGGGAAAAAAAAAGAAAAAAAAAAAGAAAAAAAAATAAAATAAACGAGAGAAATGAAGAGAAAACCCGGTAACGATAACCCCTGAACCGACCCGCATCTCCTGGCCCCGCCGTCGCAGGGCGCATGCTTTGTATTAGTGATTTCTAGGGGGCTGATCAGTTGATTTGAAATAAAAGCGATTCATGCCTTTTTAAAGCGCTTCTGCCCGGTGTTTTTTGTCTGGGGGGGCCGTTTCGGGCCCCTTTGGGCTCAGTTTCACCTTCTCGGTGCCCGAAGGAAATGCAGAAAGGGCCCGGAGCTGGAAGGGGGGGAGAAAAATCAGCAAGAGAGGGGAGGGAGAATGGCAGGAGGAAGATTTGTACAGGAGGGGTTTTTATTAATGGGGAAAATCACCATTCTGCAAGAAAATGCCACGGGGGGGGGGGCTGGGATGGGAGCCGTTGCCCCTCACAAATGCTTCGTCCCCACCGGTGGCTCCTTGAGGGGGGGGCTCGGTGGGGATCCCGGTGCCCAAAGCCCCCCGGGAAGGTGCCCAAATCCCTTGGGAGAGCCCCGTGGGTGCGGGGCCGGGAGCAGCAGCAGAAAATGGAGCCGTGGCCGGGGGCCAGCCCCGCTCCCAGCCCCCAGCGCCGCTGCTGCCCCCCCCCCGGGCACTGGGGACCCCCAGGGACCCCTCAGGGCCCCCCCCCCCAGCCATGGGGGGAACCCCCAGCCCCCTGTCCCCAGGCCTCGGCCACCGCCACAGCCCCGCTTGGGGTCCCAGGACTGGGCCTGGGGAGCAGTGGGAGGCCTGGGGGGGGGCACTGGGGGGCAACTGGGGGGGGTGAGGGGCAACTGGGGGCAGATTGGGGGGGGCTGTAATGGCGGCCATGGGGGCAGGGAGCTGGGGTAGGGCGACCCCGCGGCCTCACCGCCGCCCCCAAAGCCCTGCCCCAGCTCCCTGCCCGCCCCGGGGGTCTTTTCGGTGGGACTGGGCCGTGCTGGAGTGGGGGGGTACTGGGGAAACTGGGGGGAGGCCGCGTGGACTACAACTCCCAGCATGCCCCGCGGCGTAGGCAGCGAGAGGGAGGGGTCAATGGCGGCGCGCTCCCGTGATGCACCGCGCCAGCGGCGGGCCACGAGGGGGAGGAAGAGGAGGAGGAAACGGGGGGGGGGAAGAGAACTACAACTCCCATCATGCCCCGCGGCGGGACTACGCGTCCCGGCGTGCCCCGCGGCGCCGCCACTTCCGGGAGCGGGAGGCGGCGGGGCGCTGAGGTGAGGCCGGGGGGAACCGGGGGGGGCCCGGGGGGCTCCGGGGGGGTCGGGGCCGGTCCCGGGGCCCCGTTCCCGGTGTGGGGGCTCGGCCCCGGCCCCTTCTCAGCCGGTGCCCACTCCCCCCACAGCCGCCATGCGGGTTTCGGCCCTGCTGGGCCTGGCGGCGCGGCCCCGGCTGCCCCCCGGGTACCGGCACGGGACGTGGCGCCCCGGCACCGCCCCCGAGCAGCGCAGGAACCCCCCCGGGCAGCGCCGCAACAAAGTGTTCGTGGAGCCCCTGCACAGGGACGAGTGGAAGGTGTTCCGGGGGGACACGGTGAGCCCCCCCCAATCCCCTCCCTAATTGGAAGCCGGGAGCCCCCCCCCCTTAATTGGGATCTGGGGACACCCCTCCTTTAATTGGGACCCGGCCCCCTCCTCCCCCTTAATAGGGACCCGGGGACTCCAACCCCTTTAATGACCCCCCCCCCCCCCCCAAATGGGACCCGGGGACCCCTCCCCTTAATTTGCACCCGGGGACTCCCCCCCCTCCTTTAATGACCCCCCAGGAAGACCTCCCCCTTTAATTGATATCCAGGGACCCCCCCCTCTAAGTGGGACCCGGCCCCCCCTCCCCCCGATAGGGACTCGGGGACTCCCCCCCCTTTAATGACCCCCCAGGAAGATCCCCTCTTTAGTTGGGACCCAGGGAACCCCCCCCCCCCCAAGTGGGACCAGGGAGCCCCCCCCCCCTTTAATGGACCCCGGGCACCCTCTCCTTTAATGACCCCCCCCCTTTAATTGAGATCCGGGGAGCCCCCCCTTTAGTGCTCCCCTTTTAATGCCCCCCTGGAGAGCCCCCCCATTCCCCCTTTAATAGGACCTGGGACCCTCCCCCCTTTTAGGGCTCCCCTGGGGACCCCCCCCTTCCCTTTAATGGCCCCCTGGGGACCCCCCTCTTTAATGGGACCCATGGAGCCCCCTTAATAACCCCCTGGAAGCCCCCCCTCCCCCTTTAATGGGACCTGGAGACCCCCCCCTGCTTTTAGGACTCCCCTGGGGATCCCCCCCAAATTTAGGGCTCCTCCGGGGACCCCCCCCCATTCCTTCATCCCCTCTGCACCCCCCCCCTTTTTATGGGACCCAGGCCCCCCCCCCTTTTACCTCCCTATTTATTAATCCCTGTGGACCCCCCCCAATTCCTTCAACCCCACTGAGCCCCCTCCTCCTGTTTGTTGATCCCTAGGGACCCCCCCCATTTTTCCAACCCTATTGAGCCCCCCCTCCTTGTTCCTTTTGCCCCCCCCCACAGGTCCAGGTGCTGGCCGGGAAGGACGCGGGGCGCCAGGGGCTGGTCACCCAGGTGGTGCGAGCCCGCAACTGGGTCGTGGTGGAGGGGCTGAACACGGTGAGGAGCGAGCGGGGAGGGGTTGGGGGGGGGGCTACGGTGTTAAGGGGGGGGCTACGGTGTTAAGGGGGGGGCACGGCCCGTCCTTAACCCCCCCCTCACCCCGCAGCACTACCGCTACATCAACAGGATGGCCAAATTCAGCAGCACCTACATCGCCAGCGAGGCCCCGCTGCTGCTCAGCCAGGTCGCCTTGGTGGACCCTGAGGACCGGTAAAAACCCCAAAAACACCCCGGGGGGGGGGGGCATAAAAACCCGTGGGATGGATTTAGGGCAATTCCTGCTGATTTTGGTCCTTTTTTGCCTCTCCAGGAAGCCGACGGAGGTGCAGTGGCGTTACACGGAGGAGGGGGAGCGGGTGCGGGTGTCGCTGCGCACCGGCCGCATCCTCCCCCTGCCCCTACGGCAGCGCCGCGACGGGGTCGTCCCCGAGCAGTGGATCGGTGAGATCAGGGGGGGGGGTTTTGGGGCTAAAGTGGGGGGATTTGGGGCTGGGGGGGGGCTTAGTGCCGGCCTCTCTGCCCGCAGACGGCCCCAAGGACACGTCGGTGGAGGACGTGCTGGAGAAAACCTACCTGCCCTCGCTCAAGACCTTCGAGGAGGAGGTGATGGAGGCCGCGGGCATCGTGGAGACGCGCCGGGCCAGGAAATCCTACTGGTACTGAGCGGGGGGCAAGGGGGGAGCCCCCCGGGGGCAGCAGCTCCGAGTAAAGGACTTTTTGTATCCAGATTTGGGGTTTCGCCATTTTTTTGCATATAGATTTGGGGTTTCGCCAGATTTTTTGCATCTGGATTTAGGGTTTTGCCATATTTTTTGCATCTGGATTTGGGGTTTCGCCGTTTTTTTGCATCTGTATTCTGGTTTCTCCGTATTTTTTTGCATCTTTATTTAGGGTTTCTCCGTATTTTTTGCATCTATATTCAGGTTTTCTCCATTTTTTTGCATCTTTATTTAGGGTTTCGTCATTGTTTTGCATTTTTATTTAGGGTTTCACCGTATTTCTTGCATCTATATTTTGTTTTTCGCTGTATATTTTGCAGCTGTGGTACTTTTTGGGCGTCTCTCTGCCACGCTGGGGCCTGGGGGGCCACACTCCCTCCTCCTCCTCCTCTTCCTCCCCCTTCTCCTCCTCCTCCTCCTCGCTGCTGTCCTCCAGCCCCTCCAGCACCCCCTCCAGGGTTGGGGCTGGGGACCCAAACTTTGGGGCTGGGGAGTGGTGTTTTGGGATTGGGGACCAAGGTTTGGGGGCTGGGGACTGGGGTTTTGGGGTTTCACCGTAGTTTTTGCATCTAGATTTGGGGTTTCACTGTATTTTTGTATCTATAGTTAGGGTTTCACCGTATTTTTTGCATCTAGATTTGGAGTTTTGCCATTTTTTTGGATCTAGATTCTGGTTTTCTCCATTTTTTTGCATCTTTATTTAGGGTTTCTCTGCATTTTTTGCATCTATATTTTGTTTTCTGCCCGATTTTTTGCACCCCGGGCTGGGGGGCCACGCTCCCTCCTCCTCCTCCTCCTCTTCTTCCTCCCCCTTTTCCTCCTCCTCCTCGCTGCTGTCCCCCAGCCCCTCCAGCACCCCCTCCAGCGGCGCCCTGGCCGCCACCAGCACCAGGTTGCGCGGGGAGAAGCGGGGATCAAAAAGAGGCAGCAGGGCGCACTGGAAACCTGGGGAGGGGGCAAAAAGAGCCTCGAGCTCGCTGCCCCCTCCCCGATTTCTCCCCTCCGACCCCCCCAAACCCCAAGGGTGGGGCCCCCACCTTGCTCCCGCAGGTAGAGGAGGCGGTCGAGGAGGATGAGGCTCTCGACCAGCGGGGCCAGGAGCAGCGCCAGGCAGCGGAAGGCGAGCAGCTCCTGCTGCCGGGCGGAGCTGGGGGGGGGGGGAGAGGGATATGGGGGGGGTGGTGAGTAGGGGGAGACCCCCAGGGGAAGGGGGAGACCCCCAGGGGAAGGGGGAGGACCCCCAAGAGAGGGAACACCCCAAAAGAAGGCACCCCAGAAGGGATCCCAGGAGAAGTGACACCCCAGGAGAAGGGGACACCCCAAAAGAAGCCCCCCCAGGAGAAGGGACACCCCAAAAGAAAGCCCCCAGCCCCCCCCAGGAGAGGGGACACCCCAAAAGAAGGGATCCCAGGAGAAGGGGACTTCAGCAGGGGACGACCCCAGAAGAAGGGACACCCCAGGAGAGGGTAAACCCCAAAAGAAGGCTCCCGAGGAGAAGGGATGCCCCAGGAGAAATCCCCCAACCCCCCCCAGGAGAGGGGACACCCCAAAAGAAAGCCCCCCAGGAGAGGGAACACCCCAGAACAAGGGATCCTGGGAGAGGGGACACCCCAAAAAAAGATCCCCCAGCCCCCCAGGAGAAGGGCCACCCCAAGAGAAAGCCCCTGGTCCCCCAGGAAAAGGAACCCTAGGAGAGGGAACATCCCAAAAGAAGGGACCCCAGGAGGAGGGTGCACCCCAAAAGAAGGCCCCCAGGAGAAGAGAGACCCCAAAAGAAAACCCCCAGCCCCCCAGGAGAGGGGACACCCCAAAAGAAGGGATCCCAGGAGAAGGGACACCCCAAAAGAAAGCCCCTGGTCCCCCAGGAAAAGGAACCCCAGGAGAGGGGACACCCCAAAAGAAGGGAACCCAGGTGAGGGGACACCCCAAAAGCCCCCCCCCATGCAAAATCCCACCCCCAAAGAAGCTCCCACCCCAAAAGAACCCCCCCACCCCCCCCTCTTTCACCCCGCACGCACTCGGAGACGCCGAGGCTCAGGGCTCTCCTCCCGGGCCGCACCCTTGGGTGCTGGAGGCTGGGCTGGGCGGTGGGGCCGAGGCTCTGTAGGGCCGCTCGGTGCCCGTGGGGGCGCATCCCGGAGCTGTCCCCCCCCCCCCCCAAAAGCAGCCGCCCCGCAAAAGCCTCCAGCGCGTGGCACGCGGCCTCCAGGGCGCGGGACGACAGCTCGTGGCCACGCAGCCCCGACACCCAGGAGCTCAGCGGGTAGCCCACGGGGTGGGGAGGGGGGGTTTTGGGGTGGGGAGGGGGGTTTGGGGGCTGGGGAGGGGGGTTTGGGGGTTGGGGAGCCAGATTTTGGGGTTGGGGAGCCAGATTTTGGGGCTGGGGAGTGGAGTTTTGGGGCTGGGGAGCAAGGTTTTGGGGCTGGGGACCAAGGTTTTGGGGCTGGGGAGGGGGGTTTGGGGGCTGGGGAAGGGGGTTTTGGGGCTGGGGAGCGGGGTTTTGGGGTTGAGGACTAAAATTTGGGGGCTGGGGAGTGGGGTTTTGGGGATGGGGAACAGGGTTTTGGGGCTGGTGACCAAGATTTTGGGGCTGGGGAGCAAGGTTTTGGGGCTGGGGACCAAGATTTTGGGGATGGGGACCAAGGTTTTGGGGCTGGGGAGCGGGGTTTTGGGGATGGGGAGTGGGGTTTGGGGGCTGGTGACCAAGATTTTGGGGATGGGGAGCCAGATTTTGGGGCTGGGGAGTGGGCTCTTGGGGCTGGGGAGCGGGGTTTTGGGGATGGGGAGTGGGGTTTTGGGGTTGGGGACCCAGATTTTGGGGCTGGGAACCGGGGTTTTGGGGCTGGGAAGCAGGGGCTGGGGGCTGGAAATTGGGGCTTTGGGGCTGAGGACCAAGATTTTGGGGATGGGGAGCAGGGTTTGGGGCCTGGGGAGTGGAGTTTTGGGGTTGGGGACCAACATTTGGGGGTTGGGGACCAAGATTTAGGGGCTGGGGACTGGGGTCTTGTGGCTGGAGACCCAGATTTTGGGGCTGGGGACCGGAGTTTCGGGGCTGGGGACCCAGATTTTGGGGCTGAGGAGTGGGATTTGGGGGATGGAGAGCAGGATTTTGGGGCTGGAGACCGGGGTCTTGTGGCTGGGGACCCAGATTTTGGGGCTGGGGAATGGGATTTTGGGGCTGGGAACCCAGATTTTGGGGCTGGGAATCCAGATTTTGGGGCAGGGGAGTGGGATTTTGGGGCTGGGAACACAGATTTTGGGGCTGGGGAGCGGGATTTGGAGGATGGAGAGCAGGATTTTGGGGCTGGGAACCCAGATTTTGGGGCAGGGGAGTGGGATTTTGGGGCTGGGAATCCAGATTTTGGGGCTGGGAACCCGGATTTTGGGGCTGTGGCCGCGTGGACAGCTTCATGTAGCAGCAGGCGGCCGAGGTGACGGCGGCCACGTGGGGGCTGCGGGCGAAGTGGCGCAGTAGGGCCACGCTCAGGTCCCCGCAGGCGTGCAGCCCCGTCAGCAGCACCCTCTGCCCCCCCCCGGGCTCCCCCCGCAGCGGGTTCCTAACGGGGGGGCCCTGCCCGGGCTCGGGGGGCAACAAAAATTCCTCCCCGGGCGCCCCCGGATCCAAGCGGCCGGCCACGTGCCGCGGGCACCGCGGGTTTTGGGGGGAGCCGGGGGGGGGTTTAGGATTTCGGGGGGTGCTTTTAGGGTGCCGGGGGGGTGGGAGAGACCCCCCCCCGGCGCCCCGTGCCCGTTTTTTGGCCAGCTCCCGCAGCAGCTCGCGGTCGAAGCGCTCGGCCAGCCCCGCCAGGCGCCCGTCGCCCTCCACGGCGGTGACGGAGAGGCCGAGGCCGAAGGCCAGGAAGCGCGAGAGGTGGCCCTGGGGGGGGGGGACAGGGGACACGGGGAGGTGCCCGGTGGGGTTTGGGGGGGCACAAAGTGTCCCCGTCCCCCCCCCGTCAGCCCGGAGCCCCCCTTTTGTACCTGTCCTGAGCCCACGTCCACCACGCGGTCGCAGCCGGTGGCCTCGCTCAGCCGCTGCAGCACCTGGGGGGGGACAGGGGGTGACATTGGGGGGGGGTTGGGGGGATATGGGGGAGTTTGGGGGGATATGGGGGGGTTGGGGGGGGGGTTGGGGGGTACCAAAGGGGGGTTGGGGGGTGACAAAGGGGGGTTGGGGGGTGATATGGGGGTGTTTGGGGGGACATGGGTGGGGACAGGGGGACGTGGGGGGGTTGGTGTGGTGCGGGGGGGTTGGGGGGACATGGGGTGACGTGGGGGGGTCATGGGGTGACACGGGGTGTTATAGGGTGACATGGGGGGGCAGAGGTGTTGTGGGGTGACGCTGGGGGTTGTGGGGTGACACAGAGAAGCTGTAGGGTGACATGGGGGGGCATGGGGTGACAGGGGGTGTTGTGGGGTGATGCAGGGGGGCACGTGATGACCTGGGGTGTTACGGGGTGACACGGGGGGGGCATGCGGTGACCCGGGGCCTTGTAGGGTGACACGGGGTGTTATGGGGTGACATGGGGGGGCACGTGGTGACGTGGGGCCTTGTGGGGTGACACAGGGTGTTATGGGGTGTTTTGGGGTGACACGGGGGGCATGGGGGAACATGAGGGACGTGGGGTGATGGGGGGGGCACATGGTGACACAGGGTGTTATGGGGTGACATGGGGCCTTGTGGGGTGACCCAGGGTGTTATGGGGTGACACGAGGTGTTATGGGGTGTTTTGGGGTGCCGCGGGGGGGCCCCCACCTTGCCGAGGCGCCGGATCTCGTGCTGCTTCTTGGCCTTGACGTGGCGGCGCAGCAGCGGGTGCAGGCGGGGGCTGTGGCAGGGGGGGCGCGGGGCCCCCCCGGGACGCCCCCCCCGGGGCAAAGCCAGGGCGCGGGCGGCGGCGACGAAGGCCAGGAGGGACAGGGGCCAGGCCGACCCCCCCGGGGACCCCCCCGGGACCCCCCCGGCCCCCAGCAGGGCGGCCGCCAGCTGCCGGGGGGGCGCCGCCGCCAGCGCCTCCTGCCAGGCCGGGGGGAGCTGAGCCCACAGCCCCCGGGAGAAGAAGTCCTGGGGGGGAAACGGGGGGGTTAGGGGGGTAATTGGGGTGGGGTCCTAATTAGGGTGGTAATTGGGGTGGGGTCGGGGTTGGGGGAGTAATTAGGGTGATAATTAGGGGTGGGGTTGGTGTTGGGGGAGTAATTAGGGTTGGGGTCAGGGTTGGGGTCCTCATTGGGGTTGGGGTAGGGGTTGGGGTTGGGGACTAATTAGGGTCATAATTAAGGTTAGGGTTGTGGTTGGGGTCCTAATAAGGGTTGGGGTTAGGGTTGGGGTCCTAACTAGGGTCATAATTAGGGTTGGGGTTGGTGTTGGGGTC